>NC_038248.2:6945688-7010688 GCF_000004515.6 Glycine max
TTAATTCAAACTTCAAAACTTTAAAAACATTACACAAAGTTAATATATTCAAAATAAGTAAAATTATAGCTTTAAAAATAATTAACGATCATATCTATTTAACATAAATCATACTATTTCAAAAAAAAAATTAAAATATTTAAATTTTTATCATAAATGTAAACTCAAATTTAAATAAATATTATACATTATATATATATATATATATATATTTATTATTCTTTAACTTCTATGTTTTATATTAGTATTGCATTAATATTAGTCCTTAGAAAAAAAATAAATTATAGTGAAATTCAACCAACTTAATAAGTTTAAAGAGAACATGTGTTTATTAAAATATAATATTTAACATTATTTTTCAATTTTAATATTTATATATTTGTTTCACTACTATAAATCTTTAAAATGGATAATTTTATTTATGTACATTTATTTTTCAAGAGTTATTGCATCACCATTATTATTTGAATGAACAAAAAATTACAATAAATTTTAATATACTTAATTTTTAAGATAAAAATAACTCAATTAAAAATATAATTAATTAATTTTCTCATTAATAATATAACTATGTTTAACATAATACTAAATATTTTTAAAAAATTATTGATATAAATAAATAAATAAACATAAAATGATATATATATATATATATATATATATATATATATATATATATATATATATATATATATAAAATTAAAAAAGCCGTGCTGTTCAAAGTCTAGTTGTTATTATTTTAGCACAAAAGAAGAGTTGAAATCAAAAGACTAGTTGATTAGATACAACAACCTAATGATTTGTTGAATGTAAAATGAAATAAATAAAAGTTAAAATATTGAAAAATACATAAATTGGAGATTTAACTTTTCTTTAGAGTTGCCATGGCTTTACTAGACCATCCTTCCAAAAAGCACTGTTAATTATTTCCAATTGGTCATTTGGTTTTGCGTGGTTCAATGTCTTTCACCATTGATAATCCTTTCCTGCCCTACTAAAGTTGCTTTGGTGTCGTTTAGGCTTTTCTAGGCAAGGCAAACAAACAATTAATGTTGTTCTCCCACAGTTAATAAAAGCCTTGACCCCGGCTCTTTAAGATTGAATTGTTTTGTGCATCAATCAAACAACCAAAATGTGGAAGATGGCATTTGTTGACATAGACCTTTAGAGGGCCTGTGCGTAATTTTATTTCTAAGTGAGCAATGTCTGCAATGATCAGTGTTGCACAGGTTAAGGTATGCTTCCACTAAGATACCGGTATGGAGTATTGATATAAGAATATGTCGATATAAATTTGTATATTAAGAAATTAGAACACAGCATAAAATATATATAATTGGATGGTTATAGAAGTATCTATAGCAAAATAAATTAACAAACTTAACTCGATAATCTGATTTCTGAATGCTTTAAATTGCACACTTTCATATTAGTTGGATTACTCTCTCAACTCACTGTTACCACCCGTGTTATTACAGATATTCTACTCACAGAATACTGGTTGAAAGTAAAGATAAATGGATATAATTGAAGGAGGCAAAATGGGAAATAGGTGAAACTAAAAAAGAAAAAAGAACCAGAAAAAGGGGGAAAGAAACAAAGATTCCCAACTTGACTTAAAAAGTAAAAGGAAAATGTTGAGTGTAAATTTCTTTAAAGAAGTGGAAGAAAGACACAGATTGAGAGAAAAAAACGAAAAAAGAAATAAAAGATAGACATAGAAAGTGACAGGAATTAGGAAAAGAAGATAAAAGATAAAGATAAGAAGAGGTAAAAAAAAAAGATATTGAAGAAATAATAAGTGTATGAATATAATTATCCAAAATAAAATGGAAAAAGGACTTAACTGGTATCTAAGTCTAACCGGTCACGGAACTGTACTGGAGCTGCCTACCCAAATTCTTGGAAAATCTCTCATTTTTAGGTTGTAAGAAGTACAAAGAGAGAAATTAAAAAAGAAAAATAAGAGAAATGGTGATAGATATAATAAATGATATAATGCTATAAGAAAAGACATAAAAAAAAAAAGTTCAAAGAGAAATGAAAATACCCTTTGCTAGTTAGGTGATGATATATTCAAACTCTGTATTGATACTCACAATCCCTCCTCTATAACCTAATACCCTTTGCTGTTCACATTCATCAGAGTAGAAGAGTGCTTGTTTTCATCTTTGGTTACTTGTGTGTGTGCTGTGGAGATTGGAGACCTATAAAATGTGCTGGCAAATATCATATAGCAGTAGAAACATGGAGAGAAATCAGAGAATTAGTATTAACAAATCCCAATGCTAGAACTTTCCATTAATTAGGAAAAAAAAAGAGCTTATTTATCAAGTTGAAATTGCATAAGAGCTTTTAGGAACTAGCTAGGAACAACCATAACAGACTACAAATAGCAGATGCACACACATGCATGCACTTTAAAGATGGAAAATTTTATTTGCTTGAATAAGTTGAGGATCTTGCTGGTGCTTTCACAAGGTTAGATGGGAAATCCAGCACCACAATCTTCTCAATAGCAGGTGAAAATACTCCAGTAAACTCAAGGTGATTTGGGTGAGTCTGAAATGCGTTGAACTCCTCCTTCCCATTGAATGCCATCAAGAAAACATGAGTGAAACCTTGTCTTAGCATATCATGACTTTCAATGTCCTTTCCCCTGCCATACAAATATATATAGTTAAGTACATGAGAATTGTGTGTACTAATTGCTAAAAGCTAAATAAAATTAATGGAAATTCTATAGATACCCAAAATAGTCTAAAGGTTAAAGATTATACTGCCTTTAGTTGGTTGTGCTTTTTAATTATATACTAAATCTAGAAGGTGGCCATTGACCAATTAGATACTACTACAACAAAAACAACAACAAAACCTTATTTGACCAGGTGATGTAGGCTATATGGATCACACAGAACCATTCACCCATAAGATAAATGCATAAAAGTATGTGTTAAGGGAAATAAGAATCATAACTATCTTGAAACAAAGTAAACTGATGATATATAGTTTTATACCATTCGAAGGACTTGACATGGTCAATCCCCGAGACCATCTTCTCCAACCCTTGAATGAGTTCATCAACAGCAACACCATCCTTGAACTTAACAATCACATAGTGATTGAAAGTCCCCATGGCTACTACTACAATACAATAATATTACAAACTCTTACTATGAACCAAAAGCAGTCCCTAGTAGGCAAATATATATGCACAAAATTAAATCTACAACATGCACGAGCCAACTATTACAGTCCCTAGGTGTCCACTGTCAGATCCTGATGACCATTTTCACCGCTGGTAATCAAATACCAAAAGAAATGTTTTATTAGGGGACAGAATCCACGGCTCAATATTAGGAAAGGTACTAGTTTCAAATATAGACCCACCAAGGGTGCAACTCCTTCTCTACAATTTGCACAGTCAAAATTGTCTGGTGCAATTGTCCTTGCACATGATGAAGGACACACTCTTGGGGTCATTTCCCTCTAGAAGTTTGAGTTATGGGTTGGCCTCACTCAGTCAGAAAAACACTATCATATTATATATGCCAGACTTTTTCTTCAGTGCCTTTTTTTCTATTTAAGAAAAGTGGCGCCATTTGCTGTGGACTGTTCGCCTTGTCCTTTCCATGTGCACTACCAAGGTAAATTATTGAACTTTAATACATGGATGAATGGCATCATGCTACGTACTTATCGTTAAGGAATCTTGAGTCTTGACTCAGGTGAATAAATATTAACAATCATGTCCAAGTAATTTTCATCAATTTCAGCTATGTAATATTTTTTTATTTTACTCAATTTAACAAATTGTATTGGAATACACTAACTTCAATATACTAATTAAACTAAGGGACATTGGGACTTCTGTGAATTTTCAGTGGTGTTTTGTACCAAGACGCGGTTCTAATATTATTATTATCTAGGATCTAGACACATTTGGCTAGATTTGAAATGACATGTCAAAAAAGAAATGTATTATTGGGTCATAGATAGCCTAATAAGACCAATGCAATGGGTAATCTGTCCTAATCACCAGTTATTATCGAACAGAAAACCTTTAATACAATTGAACTATTATGGTTGATTTTTTCGTAAAATTTCTATTTATCTAATCAGAATTTCAATAATTGATGATATTTTAATCAATAATAGACTTCAATGTTCACTCCTAGAGTACTTTCAAGAGACACAGAAAACTTTTATTGCATTAATTGTACCAATGGAAGTATTTGTGTGTAAAATCTCCTCTTTTCACTAGGAACTTCATTATATATATAACCTTATGTAGTTTTTAATTAGCGATAGGTGGTACTATTTGTTTTACTTCGCTATTTTCAGTATACTAGGAAGAGTCATCACACACCAGTAACAATCATCAAATCTCTGTTCTGTCAGTGTCACGCATAGAAACTGAACGGTGAAGGCCAAAGAGTAGAGAGGCTGAAAGTTAGAAACAATTTTAGGTGTGTGTTTTGGCTTTCTGGTTTGGGATTTCAAAAGTATGTTTAACAGTAAAATCAGGTTGAGAAGTTGTGATATTTTTTGATATCCCTCAAAAATATGTTTTAGAGTAAAAAAAAATATATATTTGAGAATCGATTGTAAAATTATATTTGATATCAACTAATGAGGATCTTTGTTTTTACATTCATTTGTTTTTTATCTGATGATTTGCATTGGAATGCGCATTATAACATTTCCATCGGCAAACCAAAACTTACACTAAATTTTGGCTTTACAACTCAGTTTGAGAGAAGTAAGAGCATATTTGTTTAATATTGCAACCAATTTTCACTCTTTACTATAAATAAAACGGAGAAGTAACAAAATTGTTACTTTTGAATTCTATGTCTTGGAATGATACAAAGTGCATTGAAAACGTTTAAATACACATGTTCTAAGATTTAAAATACTTTTACAAACTCAATTTTCAAACCGAAGTTTAATCCAAATTTAAATTTCCAAACTTTAATTTAAATATATATTAAGTAGCCTGCATTTCATGATTCTATTATATATTAATATGACTTTTACTTTTATACACTACTAGCTTAAAGACAGACAGGGACTGTTCTGCCCGTTTTTCATATTTTTTATTCTTTGAAATTGAACTTAATTATATATTTAATTGGTCCCATTTATTTAATAATATAACTTATGTAGGAGGTTAAAATAGAATAATAGCGTGATTTAGAATATCAGTTCAAGGGTAAATAAGTATAAAAAATTTATATCAATTTACTAAAATGAGGTTCAAGGATATCATATCCCTTTATTATTGTCGTAGTTAATGTGGTAGAAAAATAAGTTTGAAAACCATGTATCAGTTACTTTATGATTTTATAGATTTCTATTTATAGAAAGGTAAGTTTCAAAACCATGTGAAAATTTGTTTGGGACCTAGCATGTGCTTGAGTATGATTTAGGTTTTCTAATATTTTTTTTATATGTTGAGTATTTTAGGATGCATTTTTATTATAATAAGACCTTTTATAAGGTTTTTTTTTTATAGTTAGTAGATTTTTTTTTTACCTTTTTCTTATTTTGAGCTCTAGAGGGCCCCAATAGTTTCTACACTTGTTGACAAAGTGTTCCTACTTTTTTTTTTCTATTGGTTAATTTTTCTTTTGTATTTTATTTTGAATTTTAAAATCTATACATACATGTATTCCTATATCTATTATTATATTGTGAATTTGCCAATATGTTAAAATATGATAAGATATTGAATGTCATAATATTTTTGTAAGTTTATTTTTCTCTTTTCAAAAAATAATTTTGAAATTCTAGTTATACATAGAGTCAATAAATGAATCCATTTATCTACTATTCATCCAACCCATCCACAATAAACTCATCTAATCCATCCAATACAAAAAAATAAAACAAATGAATGGATCTAAATCCATCCATTTAATTTTATGGATGGTTAGTGATTCATTCACTAATTTTTAAAATTCAATGGATCTTCTAATCAATACATAATAGATCAAAATTGATCCAACTTAATAATAAAAGAATTTGTGGAAATTTTTTTACCAATGTCGGCTTTGATTTTTTTGCGATCATGTCAGTTAGGACTATTTTTTGGCAAGCATCGACCCAAGTTTTTGACCAACTTGGTCGATATCAACTAAGACTATTTCTCGGTTGACGTCGACTGGAACTATTTTTTTGACAAACATTAGCTGATGATGTTTTTTAGCCAACGTCAACTAATGCTATTTTTTGGACAATGTCGGATAGGGTTTTTTTCAGCTGACTTTGGTTGGGACTATTTTTTGGCCGATGTCAGCAGATGATGTTGACTAGGGTTTTTTCAGCTGACTTTGGTTGATGCTATTTTTTGGTTGATTGTCATCCAAAGCTTTTTCGGCGACATCGACTGATGATGTTTTTCAGTTGAGTCGGTCAATGTTATTTTTCAAACAATGTTGGTTAGGGTTTTTTCGAACGACTTTGGTCAGGCCTATTTTTTGGTCGACGTCTTCCAAAGTTTTTCCAGCCAACATCGTATGATGATGTTTTTCAACCGACATTGATTGAGGTTATTTTTGGTCAACGTCTATTAGGGTTTTATTTCAGCCAATGTTTGTCAAGGTCACTTTTTGGTAGACGTCGGCTAGGATTTTTGGTTGACATCGGTCATGGCTATTATTTTGCTGTCATCGGATACATTTTTTATGGATGTATGCTCGAGGTTATTTTGACTGACATCGACTAGGGTTTTTAGTTAAAGTTAGTTAGGGTTATTTTCTAGCGATGTCGACCAAAAAATATGATTGGTCAACATCCTCTAAAAAAATCCTAGTTGACATTAGCCAAAGCATTGCCTCAACTAACAATGGATTGAAAAATCCTAGTCGACGTCAGTTGAAATATAGTCTTGGTCGATGTCAGCTAAAAAAAACTAGTTGATGTCAGCAAAAAAAAACCATGGCCAATATTTGCCAAAAATCGTCATCGGCCAACGTTGGATAAAAATCTAGTTGATGTCAGCCAAAAAATAATCTTAGCTAATATTGACCAAAAAACCCCTAGTCAACACCAACAAAAAATTATCTTGACCAACGTCGACAAAAAACCTAGCCAATATTGGCCAAAAAACAGTCATGGCCGATGTTGGCCAACAAACATCATCCAGCTGACATGGGCCAAAAAATAGTCTCAGCTAACATCGATTAAAAAACCTAGCCAACATCACCCAAAAAACCTTAGTTGACATCGACCAAAAAATAGTCATGACGGATGTCAACAAAAAAAACCTAGCTGATGTTGGTAAACATCACCAATCAACATTGACAAAAAAAAATTTAGCTGACATCGACCAAAAAATAGCCCAAGCCAACATTGGAAAAAAAAAAACTTAGTCAATGTCGACCAAAAAACATTATCGATTGACGTCAGACAAAAAATAGTCTTGACCGATGTTGGCCAAAAATTAGACTCGATCGAGGTCACCTGAAAACAACCTCAATCGCCTTTTGTTTGGGCTATTATTACTTTAGAATGTATTTTGGATTTTTTAAAATATATTATTTTTAAACTAAAAATAATTAAGTTTTAAAATATATTTTTTTGGATCGATTGAATGGATATTTATCTATAAAAAAGTATTAATGAATGGATTGGATGAATTTTTTTATCAAATGGATCGAATTGAATCAAATCCATTAAATATTTTTTAATAAATCAAAATGAAATAATTGATTATTTTTATCCTATCTATTAGGATACAAATTAAAATTAATCCGATTCATCCATTTGTCACCACTAATTATTTCCAAAATCGAGCAAACTCATCTTTCCTAAGTGTTACTTTTGGTGAAAATGTATATCCTTATACCATCTATAATCACACACAATTGGATAATATATATCTGCTAACTGAATAGTTACCCTTTCTTTAAATACATTTGAGTCTCCCACAAATTTTTGAATTATAAAATATATTAAAGTTGATAATGTATCTTTTCATGAGTTTTTGCTTTTACACTATTTAATATTGAGGTTCTACTTTGTATCATCTTTATTACATATTTTATCCCACCGTTATTTGCATGTTAAATTAGTTTATTCATCTTCGAATTTATTTTTTATGTTTAATTTGATTCTTTAATTATTTTGGAATTTAATTTGGTTCTTCAATTTTTTTAAGTTGATTTAATTTGATTTTGTAGTCTAAATTGGATTAACAATGTGGCAAATTGCCCTAATAGGGTTGGTTTTACAAACAAATTCTCATTATGGGTCTGTTTTAAAACTATTTTCAGGATGGTGCTGTTTTGTACGTAAAATTAATGCAACCCACCAGCAACAATGGCGAGTCATCCCTGGATGCTCCACGTGGCAGTGGACTCGCCAACAGCAATGAAGATTTAGTGCCAGCTGGTTACGCCAGTTTGACTGACGATTTACCTAGGGTCAAGCCTTGCAGCAGCGTAGCAGAGCAGCAACGGGAGCAACGACTTTTCAGAGTGCAGCTGGTTACGCCAGTTTGACTGGCGAAAAGCATGCAACAGGTCTCGCCAGTTGCAATTGCGAGAAGCTTTTAAAAATATTCCTACGAGTATTCCTTACAAAAAGCCATTGAAATGGATCATCAGTCATGCTCTCCTTCACGTACCAGCTCAAATAATATTGTGAGTGTGTGTTTGGCTTGTGTTAGTGGGAAAAGCTTTCCTCCTTGTGCTCTCTCTTGCTCGTACGTGGTTCTTGTTCGTGGTAAGTGTTTTTTAACTCATATCTTCAAATATATATTAAGTTAATTTTAGTTGATAGGTTAATATTATTTAGGTTAGATTTTTTAAGTTGTATTTTATTATTTGTGTTATATATATGCTAGGTTAGTTTTATATGATTTTTTAATATTATTTTGTTTAGATTTTTTAAATTAGTATGGTATTATTTGTTATATATATATATATATATATATATATATATATATATATATATATATATATATATATATATATATATATATATATCTTTTTTTTTAATTTTAGTTGGTATGCTATTATTTGTATTATATATACGTTACGTTAGTTTTAGTTGATTTCGTAACATTATTTTGTTTAGGTTTTTTAAATTTATATGTTATTATTTGTCTTATATATATGTTACGTTAATTTTAGTTGGTATGTTATTATTATTTGGTTTAGGTTTTTTATATTTGTATGGTATTATTTGTGTTATATATATGATATGTTAGTTTTAGTTAGTATGTTAATATTAATTAGTTTAGTTATTATTTAAATATATGATACGTTATTAATTTTGTATATATATTGTTTAAATTTTTGTTTCTATAGTAATTTTTAGATTTATTTTAATTTATTTGTATAATATATGTTATTTAATTTAAATTTTTTTAATTGATAAATATTTTCGGTCATTTATTTAAATTTATCTATGCATTTTAAATTATTTGTAAAATATATTTAAATTTTGTTATTTGTAGAGTAGTTGTAGAGTATTTTAGTTAGTATTTTAAGTTTTACATATATTTTAATGGAACTTCACATTAAAACTTTATTCTAAAAAAAAATTATTAACTTCAAATAAATATCATGCAGGAAACTTAAAAAACTTAAACGATTTCAAGGTAGTAATTTTAAAGACAGAATAAACCATCAACCAAGTTACTATTATAAATAATTAATCTTAACAATAAAAAATAAAAAATAAAAAATACTACGAATACATTAAAATAAATATGATGCCAGGATATTAAAAGTAGAAATTTAAAAAGCCACGAACAAAGCATCAAAGAACGCTTTCAAAGTAGACATTTTAATTAGATTACAAAGCATCAACGAAGTTATTATTATAAAGGCACACGGAAAAAACATCAACGCCGAGCTAATCTAATTAAAAAAATACTACAAACTTCATATTGAAAATTTTTTCTGGACTCAAAATAGTTACTTCAAATAACTATCATGTCACAATTTTTTTATTTATTTTAGACACGGTTAAAGTTGAACGCTTACAAATTTTTAACACACACGAACAATGCATCAACACCAACCTAATCTAATTAAAAAAAATACTACAAACTTCATATTAAAATTTTTTTCCGGACTCAAAATACTTACTTGGAATAAATATGATGCCCCAAAATTTTTTGATTTTAAACACAGTTGAAGTTTAACTTGAAGGCTCATAAATTTTTAACACACACTAACAAAACATCAATATCAACCTAATCTAATTAAAAAAATACTACAAACTTCATATTTAAATTTTTTTTTCAGACTCAAAATACTTACTTCAAATAAATATGATGTCACAAATTTTTTTATTTTAAACAAAGTTCAAGTTGAAGCCTCATAAAATTAAAACACACACGAACAAAGCATCAACACGAAGCTAATTAATTAAGAAAATAATACAAAATTCAAATTCAAACTTTATTTCGACCTCAAAATAATTACTTCAAAAAATAAATTTGATGGCACACACTTGTTTGATTGAGAACTTTGAACGCTTGAAGGCTCAGGAACTTAAAATTGCTATAGAAGGCAAATTTGGAAGTTCAGAAATTTTAAAAAATACACACGAAACCATAGGAGGAAGAAGCAACTATTTAAGCTACACGTATGTCACCAATGGTTTTGTCGTAATGCACAACTATACCCTAGCCTGCTGCCCTAGTTTCTGCGCCTCTGAACCCTGCCCCATCTGACCCTAAATCGCCCCTTTGACTGGCGAGTGCATGGCTATGTCGTCACTGCATCTGGCGACACCATTGTTGAGGGCCAACTCGCCATTTCTGTTGGCGAGTCCACTGCCAAGTGGAGCATCCAGGGACGACTCGCCATTGCTGCTGGCGGGTTGCATTAATTTTACATGCAAAACAATATCATCCTGAAAATAGTTTTAAAACAGACCCATAATGAGAATTTGTTTGTAAAACCAGCCCTATTAGGACAATTTGCCTAACAATGTTAAGAAATCATAGTTTTTGATTACTTAAAATCGGTTAGTAACAATTTTAAACTATTACAAAATGTTTATTTAGACGATAGGACAAAAGTTAGACGGTAGAATCACTCAAATTAATTTAGACTATGAGATCAAATTAAACTAACTTTAAAAATTAGAGGATCAAATTAAACTAAAAAAAATAAAATGATCAAATCGAACCAATTTTAAAAATTAAAGAAACAAATTGAATAAAAAAGAAAGACCAAATTAAACAAAAAATAAATTAAAAGAAAAAACTAATTTAATCTTCTTTTAATTGACCAAAGAAATCCCTATATTATGGCTATAGCAACATCTTTATTTGAACATCTTTTAGCTTTATAAGTTGTTACCTCCATTGGCATTTGACATGCTAGTAAACACTTAAGATCAAAGTGCACACTAATTGCATAAAAACAGGACCACTCACAAAGTGTTTCTGCCTCAAATAAAAGGGTAAAGGCTTATTTATAAACAAAAAGTACTACTCATTACATTATTGAAAAATAGAATATATTATTGTCCTCTTCAAATACTTCTGCAACTTGTCGACAAATATGCCTTTCAAGTTACTGTTGCAAGATTCTTATTGATAAGGTGTTCCATACACATACTCCGCACGTTGTAATCACTTCTCAGTTTATTGGCAAGGGACCAACTCAGCCACCGCACCCTTCTGTCTATATGTAAAGTGATATATATATATATATATATATATATATATATATATATATATATATATATATATATATATATATAGAATACAATATGTAAAGTGATATTATTATATATATAAAAAAACATGTTTTAAGACATTTTTTTAAGTTAGTTATTTTTTTAAAAATTAAAGTTTAAAAAATTACATCCTAAATAATTTATGGTTATTATTATGTTGTCGTGGTAGTTGGCGACCGAAACACATGCAGTCGCTATTTCTATTTCTAAGTCACAACGACCAAATTTAAATCAATTGCGAAGTCGAATAAAACTTTGGTCACAAAATTAGTTGTTGGATTTTCAAAAACAATTAAAACTTTAAACCTTTTGGCAACTGAATTAGTGACTTCTTGTGTTTTCCCTGAGTACATTGGTCGCAAAGGTGGTTGCTGATGAATTGTGCAAATGCTAATTGTTGTAATAAGTGGCTAATTCGATTTTTGTTTGACACCAATATGTGTTTCAGTCGCTATTTTCTGTCGCTAAGTTGCCTTTTTTCTAATGGTGGTTATAACATTGAGAATTTAATGATTGAGAAGATTTTTCTTTTATAGCAAGAAACGTCCTTCTATTACAATTGACACAGGAGGAAAAATTGTCTTATAATTTAATATAATAAGTTATATATTTAAACTTTATATTTATTTATTTTATAATAAATATCAAATAAATAAGACTTGTATAAAATACTTTGAGCACTAACGTGTATAGTAATTAACTATGGCAAAATTTTCTACTAAATATCAGTGTGCCGTTTTGCCATGTTTTTCTCGAGAGCAATATACAGAGTCATTGTCAAAAAGGTTTAGATATTTTTTAGTAATTGTCAAAAGGTTTTCTTTCTTTTTTTGGGCTTACAAAGTTAGAACTAAATTAAGCGGGGGTAACTTAGTTAATTAAGTAAGAATACGTCTGAATTATTATAAATCTTTTAACATTATCTTCGATTAATTCAATAGATCAAGAAAAGAAAGTTAGAACTAGAAGCCTCGTCAAACTAGTTAAACTCCAGTTAGGCATATCGTTGACATTGACAGTCTATTAGTAATAGAGAAAAGATACCATTGGGAGGACTATTATACTTGTAGGTATGGTGTTAAAAAAATTGATTGGGATTGAACTTAATTGTAACTAAACCTAAATTAAATTGGTTTTTTTTCTGAATTAGTTCAAGAAAAAAATGAGTACACTATTTTATAAAATCAATTTGATTAATCAAATTGTTTCTACAAAATCAATTTGATTAACCGAATTTAACTTTTATTTAAATATTTTTTATTTGAAAAAAATAATTTAAAATTGGTTTGACCTTTAGAACTAATTTAAAATTAGTTAAAAATTGATTTAGTTCAGAACCAAATCTTTAAAACTAGTTGAATTTTAAATCAATTTCTAAACCAGTTTGACTATTTGGACATAAAATCAAACCGGTTAAAATAGTTGGAAATCAATTCGATTTGATCTTTTTACCAAACTAGTTTTTGCACATTTTATTTATAGGAAACGAGAAGAAAAAAAAGTACATGCAGTAATTAATTATATGTGCAATTAATTTGTCCATAGAGTGAGGTCTATTACACAACCGATATCGTCCCAATCCATAGCTCTTTTCATAGAGGGCGGGGTAATAAGCAAACCCTCTGCCATACTATCCAACAACCCTGGCATATTATACACTGCCTCCTCATCAAAGAACATTTCGGACCCATCATCGTGCATGCCAATGTTCAAACAAGTGTCTTCAGCATTCTTGTGAGAGCAAGCAAAGACCGTGTTTGGTATGAAAGCCTCAGCAGTAGTAGTAGCTTTTGCTGCTTCTCTTATATCTACAGCAGAACGTGACTTTGCAAGTGGGAGAAGGGAAACTGAATCGGGGAAGTTGAAGTTTGCTGAGGTGCCACTAAGTGCCAAGACAGCCACGTCATGTGCCCTAGCTGCCATTTCAGGAGTAGGGTATGTCCCTACCCAAATCCTTGATTTTTTTATTGGTTCCCTTATTTCACACACCCATTTGTTCCTGTTCCTTTGCCGTACACCCCTATACACAGGGTGGCGTGTCTCCCTAAACTTCTTTCTACCTGCTTTTCTCTTGTGAGATGGATTGGTATATATATTACTTGGTTGTGGATTTGGAGAATCACTTAGTGGATTAGAGTTTGGTGGTGTGCATGGTGAGAGTGAAGAGGGGGAGGAGAGTGAAGTGGAATCAGGAGATTCGTTAATAATCTCAAAGTCCATAGTTTATAATTTATATCTAATGGTGGTTTAATTTATTCTATTGGCTAAGAAGTGAGATGGGAAAAGGTGCGTGTGTGATGTTGGAGGAGTGAGGTTGTGGAACAAGGGAGTTGGATTGGTGTATATATATGGTAAATTAAAAAAGGAGATCTATGATTTAAAATGTTTGGGGGTATTGCTGTTTGATTAATATATGCATGGTAAACGTGACTTGAACAGGATATTAACACGGAGAAGGAACACGTGCCACACACTAATGTGAATTTCGGCCATGTGCTGGGATTGAATCTTGATTGATGCATGATACCTGGTTGGGTTGGTTGGGTTGAAGAAACCACGTGGGGCATGAATTGAAGGGACCAATTTTAAGTGTAGTGATCGATAATGGTCTATCCCTAGGTTGTGGGGGAAGCAAAAGAAGTGACAGATAGAAAGATAAGAGAAAAGACTAACATTTGTTGATAGGTGATGGAGATATATAAGATTGGTATAGTAAATAATAAAGAAAGCTTTAAGGGTGATTGTAAAGAGAAGAAAAAGAAATATATATCAAGTTTAATTTGGTTTTTTTTTTTTAACGAAACAGGTTAATATTTGTCAATAAAAAAATATGATAATTTTATTGTGAAAGAGAAAATAATTGGATATATATATATTACACTTTACATGTATATAAAGATTTTAATGTGTTTGCTGAACAATATTATTGTCTACATTTGCAATGATAAAATTATAAATACAATGGGTTAGAAGAAGAATGTTAATAACATATTTTTAATATTATATTTTTATAAATAGTTAAAATTTATTAAAAATTACAAATTAATGAGTGAAATTTATCACATAAGAAATAAGACTTATGAGAATTTATATTTTTAATAAATTTTAATTAATAACAATGTCCAAGCCTTCAAGGGTGTATTTGTCTTAAGACTTCAAAAGAGTTTATTAAAAAGTATGTTATCGGTATAATTTCTTAACTAAAATAAATGATAAAAATTAAATTTTTAATCCTTATGTCTAATTGTCTACATAAAAAAATCTTAATTACCAAATTAGTTCTTAAACTTGTATTTCATAAGTCCAATTAATCTCTATAATAGCTATCACATGTGGACTAATTTAATTGAAGAAAACATATATTGAGTGCTTTTAAGCATAATTTCTATCATGAAGGAATTAACGTAATTTATTTTATATATATTGGACTAATCTGATTAATTATTCATTAAAAAGTATAGCATAATATGGTATACATTTACTGCAGTCGCTTATTTATTATTATACCTCGTTTTACTGTACTTTTTTCTGGTAGAGATAATAAATCAACATGAAATATTCTTTAAATTAAAAAGTCTTTTTCCCTCAACTCAAACTTTTTTCATACCTACAGACTGTATATGATCTGTAACTTTCGACTCACTCCACACGACACGACGGTCGACATTGCATGGGTGCGCGGTTAGACTATGAACAGTTAAAAAAAGACAAAAGCAAGAAAATAGCAAAAAAACTTATATAAATTAAGCCTACTTAACTTTTATTTTCCTATAATTTTTATATATGATTGTTTAATTTAATGCACCCGAAGCGATGCATATATTAAGGGGACAGGAAAAAAATATTTTATTAAATGATATTTTTGTTATTAATATAATGATTTTTTATTAGTTTTAACAAAAACTTTCTATTTTTTATCTTATTTTAACTTGAATATTCGATAAAAAAAAAACTCGTTATTTTATGAATTCCATTAATCCTCCCTTTGTCATTACTCATTAGTCTCAGCCTTCACTGATTTTTTCTTTACCAAACTACATGTATTATTTACATGAGATAATCTTCGGGCTGAGTATAATAAATTTGTTCGAAATATAAAATTACTATAAGCAATAATGCATTCTCTCTATATATAACATTTTCTTGCTATCAAATGATCTGTTTACTTTTTCATTTTATTTCTCATTTAACTCCTTTAGATATTACCACTTTCCAAATTACAAAGTTGTGAAATTTAAAGGTACTGAAAGAAAAGTTCATGACAATTTCATAATGATTAAGTAAAAAACGAAAACTAAAAAAATCATTTGTCAAAAAAGTTGTGATCCACCCGCATGCGATACACAATTTGTTGTCCAGCATCCTGTTCTAATAATCTTCTGAACTCTCGAGTATGGTTCGGTTCAAAATTTGCTTCATCATCCTATATTACTCCACGGGTGTGTTTGATTTAGAAGAAAAAAAAATTAAAGTAAAGTAAAATATAAGAGATATGAATCTCACAAAATAAAGTATAAAATTTTTCTTGTATATTATTTCCACATGAACAAAATAGTGGTCACGACTCACGATGAATGAGAAATAATGGATACGTGCATGTATTGACTAAAGAGAGAAAAGGGGAAATCTTAATTTAAAAAAAAAACGTGTAAAGGGATCCTTTGTTTGTCTCTATAAAGTACAAATATAAACAGCTAAATCACTCTTACATGCATGATTTTGTCAGTGGTAAATAGACACCACATATGATATGATAGTGGGACCGGATATTGTTTCCCAAGTCTTCATCTTGACTCCTCAACATATATCCATATTATTTTCAGTTAAAATTTATTACTTCGTCCTCGTATTTATAGGGTATTGGATATCCCATTCCCTGGTTCAGATTTGTAAAAAAGTTTTTTTTAAAAAAATTATATCAAAAATTTGATTTAAAAACTTTATTACACATTTATTTTTAACTACTTATATTTATAGCGCATTTGTCTACAAAAATAATCAAGAAAAAAAAATCTTAAATAATATAAAAATTAAAAAAAATTAACAAGTGATTAATAAAATTTTAATAATTTTATCATCGGTACGAGAATAGGTATGGGATGGATAGTGATATTCCCGACTCCAATTAAAAAAGTCGGATAATTCTTGAACCTAAATTTATACTCGGTCAACTTAATCATTTTTCGTCAAAATCGGAACGAGTTTAGATGAATATTCATACGTACGAATTTCATTGTCACACCTAATAGACACATGGAGAATTGACTCTCGCATATACTGTATTTTTAATAAATCGAGTATTAGTCATTTTTCACAAAGTGTGTCTGTGTGTATGGATGATCAGTGTTTATAATATTAATTTTGAAGTGAAATAGTTTATATTTAGATTTGTTGATCAAAAGTAAACTAGTAGTAAAAAAAATTCAACAAATTCACACCCGTTGCCAAAACTTAATTTTATAAATTCAAATTGAATTCAAATACACACGGAGAATACGCTGCGAGAAAGCAAAAAATTGTCACAAATAGACGTAAGATGGTCCCGAGTCCTGACACCCTGTAAGTCAAAACTACAATATTGTACCATTTACTTTCTTATACAAATGGATGGTTTTATTTTATTTTTTCTTTTAAATTTAAATATAATTTTTGTCCTTATAAAATTAACAAAGTTTAAATTTCAGTTCAAGTATATTTTTATCTGTTTATTATTTTCATAAAAATGATAATTATGATTTCATTTTTTGTCTATAACAAAATTCAAATATCTAAACATACTTTTTGATGTGAATTATATGCATAATTGATATAAAAACGTTATAAATTATATATTTGGGTATCACTTATCCTGGTTCAAAAAATGACACTATAAATTTAAGAGGACATATATTTTTACAATGCAAGGTCAAGATTCGAATTTTGTCAATTTTATAAAAATAAAAAATATATTTTATCCTATTTTTTATAAGAAAATATTTGAGACTTTTGGGCACATAATTAATTTTGTCACGCACACAAGCAAGGTCTGAACTCTGAAGGTCGTAGTTCCATCCATCTACAATCTAATTTTACCGTTATCGACTATATTATATGACAGAAAGTCCAGCATTAGTCATGCTTGGGGACAATTTATCTCATCGGGTAATTTTTTTTCCGTTTTTTCAATTCAGGTCATTTTTAAATTATTATTTATTTTGGGATAAGTCATAATGAATGTTTTTTTTTTTTACTTTTTGATTTTACAACTTTAAAGTCATAAATATTTTTTTATGTATAAGCTATTTTTTTTTAGAAGTCATATATTAAACTACGACTTTAAATTTATTTTCTTTTTTTTCAAAGTTTTTTAAATAATTTTATGATTTAATTTAATTATTTATTTAATTAATAATAATAATAAAATAATTAATTATATGTTAAATTATTTTTTATTTGTTATTAGTTTTATTTAATATTTTTTATATACTTTTTTATTTAATATGTTATATATTTTTTGAATGTTAGTTTTATTTAATATTTAGAAGAAGTTATAGAATAAGGGGACAACAAGCACCTACCTTACAAGAGATCTCGAAATATGTCTAAAAAAAAAAACTAATCGTGGGACATCATTCAAAAAAATTTAAGTATTTTGCATTATTTTTTTCATTTGCAAAACAAATCAAATTTCTTAAAATTAGTAAAAGTATATATATAATATATTAAATGAAACAACATTCAAAAAAATATAACATATTAAATAAAATTATATAAAAAAATACATTCCCCTTCTAAAAAAATAAACAGTTTAAAATTAAAAAAATTGACATATTAATTTTTTTAGAAAAATGTATATAACATATTTTTTTTTAGAAAAATGTATAAATTAATTAAGAAAATAATTATATTAAATAAAAATTATTTTAAAATTTTGAATAAAATCAAAATAAACTAGAAGTCGTAATTTAATATACGACTTCTAAAAAAATAAACAGTTTAAAATTAAAAAAAATGACTTTAAAGTTATAAAAACAAAAAGAAAAAAAAAACCTATAACTTTAAAATTGTAAATTAAAAAATATAAAAAAATTTACAACTTCAATTAAAAAAATTAAAAAATTATAATGAATGTTACGACTTCGGGTCTAGACATCGTAATATCTTCGACTTATCTCATAATAAATAATAATTTAAACATGACCCTAATTGAAATAATGGAAAAAAAAAAAAAAAAAATTGCCCCTGTGGTAGATTGGCCCACGTTTGGAAGCCTTATTCCAACAAAACAAGGCAAATCAAAATGCTTTTCCACATAAGTGACAAAAGTAAAAGGACATTATTCAGGAATTAGTTTTGAATCTTGATACACGGGTTTTACACCGATATTGCAATCACACGTACATATGCTGCGATCCACGGCCAAATTCTTTCGTAATTTTGGTGAAGGATTTCGTAAACAACAAGCATTGAATTTAATAAACATATACAGTTATTTTAAAGTAATTATTATAAAAATTAATAAATTTATTATACATAATAATTTATAATTTAAAGATAATGTAACAATTTTGTAAATATTTTCCTTTTTCTTCATAAATTTAATTTTAATGCACCACAAGCGATATGATGGTGCAATATATCGATCATTAAAAATTTGATAAATCATGTTATCGGGGTGTGCATCAGTTTGAAAAGCATGGGAAATTTGTGAATCCAAACCGAACAGAACCAATTTAATTGGTTCTAATTTTTCAACTAGTTGGATTCAACTCAAACCATTCCAAACTCACTCAATTAGAGTATCAGGTTTTGCAAACCCAATGAACTCAGTCCCGAATCAAGTATGATATTTATTATTAATATTTGTATTAATTTCTTACTTTTGATTGTGAGTGGTACAATAAAAGAACCGAAGCCTTCATTGATTTCATTTCATTCCTTCCCTAACTCATTCTTCATGACAGTCACATTCCTTCTCTTATCAAAATAATTCCTTCCTTATTTGTTCTGCTACTATGGGTTCTTTGTTCTCTTGCACCTTTCTTTGGTTTCAAGGGAAAAGCCATTGGCAATGGTGGATGCATTACCATGTTCTTGTTATTTCACTAGAACCACTATCCTATACTCATGAAAGTTCTAACCAGTATCTGTGATGATTTTTTACATCTCATTTCAAAAGTTTTCGTTTTGGATTTCATGAAGATTATTCTCCGAAGTCTTATGTGTGAATTTTTGTGCAAAAAGTTAATTAGGACAGGAATATGTATGAAATTTTGAACAAAAACATGTATTTTTCTTTAAATACAAAACAGCATTTTGCACACCTGTATAATGAAGAGACTCATTGGACCAACAAACTAAATCATTCTTAATCGAGTTAGTTTGGTTTGGTTAAAAAAAAACACCAAACCAAAAAAAATTGATTGATTTAAATTTTTGAAAGCAATCCCTACTTAAATTTTATTTATTCTTGATGGCCACTATTTTTGTTGTTAAATACATGAAATAATAGCAAATAAAACTTATATAAAGATTAAAACAAATTCATAGTCTAAGGAATGAAAAAACATTTAAACTGTGTTTGAATAAAGAATTTTAAATGAGAAAAATAATTTATCATATAATTTAAATTTCTTTAATCTAAAATTCATTGTTTGGATGTTTTTTTTTTATGAAGAATTTAAATTTTTAGAATTTTAAAATAGAATTTTAAACAATTAAAAACATGAAGTTTTAATTTTTTTCTAAAATGTGAAAAATTGAAATGTTTGTGTATTTCCTTTATAACTTTCATCCTTTTCATCAGAAAGTTTCCGAAATCTCATTCTCGAACTTGCGATTCTTCCCTCACGCTGATGACCCTCTTCTTCAAGAAACACTGTCCAAGTTCGCGAAACGTCGATCGGGTGCGAGAGTTAGGGACATGTAGAACTGGACCGCCAGTCAGGGAACAACCGTCACTACCTATCTCACGTTGGTGGTGCTTACCGGCGCGGAGGGTCTAGGCCATGCCCTACATCGTTGACTGAATGTTGTGGTCGAATATGATGGTGTACATCATCGTGTCCCGATTCTCTTGCAACTTTTCATACCGCATCAGTATTCTTCTTTTTAAAAGTACACCAATCATATCTTCTTTTTGTTTGCGTTCGTTTTCTTTCATCTCACAATATTAAGATTTTTTATTCAAATACATGATTTTAAAAATAAAAGAATTTCAATTTTAGTATTTGAAATTTTTAAAATTTAAAAATTCTCATAATTTTAAATTCACTCATCCCAAGACACTAAACCTCTTACTTTTCTACACGGCCATGACAAGCCGTCAACAACAGTACCCGTATATATTTCATTTCATAACTGGAAGGGATTTCAAATTTACAAGATATCTCACTGTTCACACGCAGAATACTCATCCTTCTCTTCCACAAAACCAGGAACTTGCCCCTTACTCTTGAGACGAGAAATACGTTTTCGGTGCCCACGACCTTGTTTGTGTTGCTCCCATTCATGTAATCCTCTAAGCACACGATCTCCGCAGGCCTGTAAACAGAAAAATTCATAAGAGAACAGTATGTTTAATGATGCAGCACCATTGTGTACCACTGCAAAAAATGATTTTATACACCACCCTTTCTCTCACATCTATGCAAGTGACAATAGAATGTGTGAAGAAAATAAGGTGAACTCACAATTGTTACGCTAATACAGCCACACATGGCAAATTGTGTGCCTCAATTTTCGCGGTGTATTTTATGCAGAGAAAAAATTAGGCATCAAAATGTAAACTTTTAAACTTAATTTGCACTTAAATTTTTCCATGGTGAATTGTAGTTGGTGGTGTATCATTGCGCCAAGACTACAAATGAAGTGTGTCGCAACTTGCAACACAGAACTGGCCATATGGATTACCACATTCCCCTTCTCTCGAGTAAGTGTATGTTTGGATAGCCTCCAAAATCATGATAAACCATGGTAAGGTGGATCAACTTTAATTTTGACCAAATTTTATGTTTAGATTGTTTTCAAAATCATGGTAGAATCAATTATGATGCAAAAAAATTATGATAGAGTTGAAGCAAGTAGAAGTAGTTTTTACTTCTACCAAAATCAATTATATAATAATTAATTTTGTAAAATCAATTTCATTCAAAATCAATTTTGTCACCAAATACACACTAAAAGGAGGTGTCATTGAAGGGTATTAGGTAAGCAAAACAATGCAAATCTTTTTCAGTGTCATGAAAGGGACAAATGTCTCATGACAATTTGATTCAAAAACAATATAGCAGACCTTGCATATGATTGAGTCCAGAGGTCCCTTAGGATTATTTTCATCCCAGTGTCATTTGACGTCCCAAAGGTGGATGGCAAGCTTCCATTCTCATCAGGAAAGATTTGACTATCTCCACAGCAGATTCAACCACTTGGCGGGTCCATACATCTTCTGATTTGCCTAAAACAGAAAATAACCAAATCAATGTAATCCAGGATATTTAATGAGCTAATTGATAATGATGAACAAATAAAATATGCAGGAACAAGATTAAGACAACTTACTTGATATTGATTCTGTGGAATCAACATAGTGTATGTTCCAACCAAACAGTGTTTGCAGTCGACTGAGCATCCTCTTCTGTCATGAACAAAGCTTCAAAATCAATCTCTTTCTTCAAAGTTCCCATACTAACTCCAGCCAATTCAATGCTGAAGGGTTTAGTAATTGTCACCAATGAATACTGATCAAATATATAATTTCCTCTTTTATGTTAACTGGTCCCTAGTGACAAAATATGCTATATTGCTCAAGAGACAATAACATTAATTCTTTTTTTGTAAAGCTAAATATTACTGAATAATGAAGTAGAGCACAAAGTGTACCCTACTAAGATAACAAGATTACATAAAACCAGAGGTGACAATAACATTAATTCTAGGCAGCAAAAAAAATAATCTAATAATAACTCTACAAAAAGTCTTGTAGTTAAAACAAAGAAATACTTATATTGTACAGACTTATGCCAGGTGAATTAAATGCTCAAAGAAAAAGAACGAAGGGCATTTCAAACTTTTATGTCAAAATTCAGATGAAGTATCTCTCAGTGGTACTGAAAATTTTCTATTGTGAGATAAATCAGAAAAATGACATTTTCAGTTTCCTAGAATACCCTGCCAAAGAAATTTTCACTCAAAAATGCTTGTTTAAGAAAGTCACAAACAAATGACATTTCTACCTGACGGCGAACAAGTCTCCGGGTATTAAGCTTTACTTTTTCAATTGCTTCTTCCAAAAGAATTGTGGGTTCAGTATTAGAGGAAGATCTCACCAACTCCATCAAATTACGATTAAATAATGTCGCTCCCTTTTCTATGCTGGGTCCTTCAGTCAATTCCCTCTCTCTTTCATACATGTCTTTGACAACACAAGTTCTAAGAAGAGGCTCAAACTCACGGACACCAATGGCCTGACGCAAACCTCTAGTATAAACTGCATTCAAATTATAAATGTTGTAGACTTCATTGAGTAATCCCTCATACATCATGCAATCTACCCTCTGCTCTACATATCTGTCAAGTACACGGAGAGATGCATCCACACATATAAAACAACAATCATATCTTAAGTTGTTAGATTTCATCTTAAAACCAATTGACATTAAATGAAGTTATCCAATAGATATATAAGTTGCATTCAAAGGATTGAGATCGCCGATGTAGGACTTGGGTATTTCCTAATTCATCTCCTTCTCCTTCACACCCGGCACTTATTGAACTTGGTGCGTGAACAATAAATAATGGGTGCCCAAGTATAACAATCAACATACATATTGCAATAAACCATGAGCAATTGAATATCCTTCTTCCATTATTAATCCACTTGATGCCCACATCAATTTTCCACCAACAGAACAAAATGGAAATAGTGAGGAAGCCTGATTAGTGAATTGTAATCGCTTATCAAGGCGATAACTTGAGGAAAGACACTATATATCAAAGCATATATTTATGGACAAAGGGAAAAGAGATCGTATTGAATTTCCAATTGATCGATGAGTGCTAAAGAAGAAAACAAACCTCTGCTGCCTTTCCTTGAAAAATATTGCTAGGAAGAACACCAGTGCGATTGTACAAATTAATATATTGATTTATCTGAAACCCAAAAAAACACATGTAGACATGTCATCCCTAGTTTGGCATTTCATATAAATTTAAATGTTCAGAAATGGATTGAAAGGGCATATTGCTTCTAAACGATGTACAGCACGCAAGAACTTTAAAATCGCAAGACTTAAATTAATAAGCGTGTTTATACATGCTTCATACTGTATATGAAATTAATTTAAATACACTGATAATTTAAATATTTTTTATACTGTTATTATCCAATTATAGATTATCAAGTAAAATTGTTGACTTTTTTGACAACTACTTTAAAAGTCAAATTTAAGTTGATATTTAATAGGTTGACAACGTAAAAAAAACTTTACATATAGACAATGCATGGAAATTAAACTAATTATAAACAGAAAAAAAAACATCGTGGAATTGTTGTATATGTAACTCTAACTGCATAAATAAGATAGTAATTTTCATATGTCTATAGAAGAATAAATAATAAATAACCAAATTACACGCCAACCTTTCTATGGTTATTTGGATGGATTCTATTTGCTGCAACTGGATCAATATCTTTAAGCATGTCATAACTATTGTTTGAACAGTCATCTTCAGCAAATAAACTGTCACCAGACCCTCTAAAATTACAAATATAATAAATGTCAAGTATACATTAATCGAACAGAAACATAAAAAAAAAAAAAAAAAAAAGAAAGCAAAAAACAAAACACCAAATACATAGCAATGTACCAGGTGGATCACCTAAACAGCTTTCATCCATATCTTCTGCAGAATCATCTAGAAGAAACGGACTCACAAGAGCCTAAAGAAGGATAATAAGCAAAAATGCCAAAAAAAATCATTGTAGAACTCAGTCACATAAGTACATTATTAGGCATTACAAGAAATTTATATAAATAAAACGAAGAACGTAATGAGACACAAAGAATGCATGATTGATGATTCAAATCCCAACCTGGATATAGTAATTAGTGCCCCAACTATAACAGGCAAGTGGTTGCGTGCCAATATATCATCAATAATCTGAAAATATTAAAAAAAATGCTAATAAACTGAAATACCAAAACTTCAAAAATATTAATAATAAAAGTTAATTATCTCCATTGCATTGAGAAGGAAAGGCTTGTCTATTTATCAAATGAGAGGGAATTCATTTACCCTAAGTCTAAAGAGTTACTCTTATTTTGAGTTCTTTATTTCTTTTTAATCCAAAGGTTCGGATTAATTCACTAAACATAATAACTCGTTTCTTCATTTTCTGCAAAATGTTTCTTTCTTTCCTCTTCTTAAATGGCTCTGGCGTCGTGTGTTGCATGCTCATCCAAATCGCCATTTGCAAATCCTCGTGCTTTCCTCGATCTCCCATTCCCAAACAGAGATAAATAAGAAGCCTTACTTTTTGTTTATGGATAATGACTACATTGTAATAGTTGCCAGCCATTATTGGTGATGGGTGGTGCATTCTATGTAAGTCGAACTATTAATGGTCAAATTACAGCAATAAAAAGTATCAATTTTCTTCCATTTGAATTGAAAGTCTCTAAGTAATTATTGTAGAAACACGTGGTAATAATAA
Source organism: Glycine max (assembly GCF_000004515.6). Classification (NCBI taxonomy): domain Eukaryota; kingdom Viridiplantae; phylum Streptophyta; class Magnoliopsida; order Fabales; family Fabaceae; genus Glycine; species Glycine max. The sequence goes on from NC_038248.2 coordinate 6,971,091, forward strand.
AGTTGGACTCTAGATTTGAGAATAGTTTATAATAAAATAAGAACCACTCTAAAATTTGATTACAGTGACAACATTAAGAACTACTCTCAAATCTGAAATTTCAATTTGTAATAATAAAGAATAAAATGTTATCACGTAGGAACAACGTTGAAACTTGAAGTTGCACTTCTACCCCCAACACATATTTCCTTCTAACAAAATAAGCATTAACAGATGTTTAGATCATTGATTTCAGAATCAACATTTCATGACAGCAAACCCGTTTGCACAAAGCCTTTCCATCACTCTTCTGCACCAACATCGTTTTGATAGCAGAATCCCCCACCCACCAGCATGTATTTTGATAATAATATTGTGTCACACACCCCAAAATCACCAAGCCACATACTTAGTCATAGAGAATTAGATATCATATTGTGAATCAATTATCCCAAAATTTCAAATCTGATATCAGTATATAGGGGAAATGCAACACACATTATATTAAATATAAGCCATTTAAGCCAATAATCAAGGTAAGCCTTCAAAGAAACATGGTAAAATCTTTCATACTGACTGCTTATGACATTGATGGCTACTGCTAAGTAGAAAAGGAAATAAAAGTTCTCAACCAAGCAAAACAACCTCTACACATTTAAGAATCAACATGACTAACCTAAACAAATTCCAATACATATAATTTTTTTAACAAAAATTAAAATAGCCTCTAGACATAAAAACACGTATCTTCCATGAACTAAGAAAATGGTCTTGCATCATATAGACCTGCAAAACATAAATGAAAAATATTAACTACTAATCATGTTTAAATTTCAGTTACATTTAACAGTTCTAAATAACAAGGGTACAAAATAACTGAATCTAATCTAACAGTAATTAACTACTAATCATATTCAAATTTCAAAATTGTCAAAACTTGAAACATGAACAAGAACAAAATAGGAAAACATGAATATTACCTGAAATATTAATCTTTTTTTTTTCTTGCAAGTCCTGTTGTTGTGACCGTGTACTCCACATCCATGGTATGCTTTCCTTTTGACCAATGACTTATTAAGGGATATTTCAAGCCCACTCTTAAATCTACCATTTTGAGTCACTTTTTCCTCATCCTTTTTTCTCCCCTTTGTGATATGCTGGGTCTCCAAGAATCAAATGTGGTGCTTTGCTCATTTGCTCCAATGTGCAATGTTGGTTCCCATTTGTGCGATCTGATTCCAAAAGAGGCATGTTGTCAGCATCATTAAAATTTGTTTGCATTATAATTGTTAACTTATGAGTCTTGGCAAATTGTAAAATAATGAACTTATACATATCTTCTGAATCTTCAGCATGATCAACTAATATGTTTGCTTGTTGTTGTGCAAGCATCATTCTTAAAATCCTAGGTGTTATGGAGGCACCAACAAATTTATCTTCAGTATAACCGGCTTCAAGACCTTTGTTAGCGTCTTTAGTCCAGCGCTGCAAAACAAAATGATTAGGAATTTCAACAATTCCTTTTGCTTTAAAAATCATTAGTATGTGTTTGCACAATATTCCTATAAACTCATACAGTTGGCAGCCACATTTAGCAATCTTTGAGGTCAAATCTACATCAACAATAAAGGTATGTCAAGCATCATAACAACTAGACATTCAATAGACATAACTGAGCCGTCTCTTTTAATCTTTTTCTTAGTATATTGATTGATCTTTCGAAGCTCATCTTGAAATTTTCCTAAAACATTCCTCGTATAAACAAATGCAGCATGGTTCTCAAGTTTGGACCAAATACTCAAAATATGAGATTTGTGCCTAGATTCATAATCTTCCCTTCTTTTTGCCTCCAACCGGCTATCAACCGCCTTTTCAAACTTCACCACAAATTCTTGGAGGGTTGTTGTTGTATGAACAAAAGAATCAAAAAAAGCATTAATACTCTCGCTTCTCTAAGTAGTATATGTCCCAACAAAAAATGTACTCCTATTGTAAACATGTACCCATGATTCTCTAATCCTGTATAACCCTATAAGCCATTCATTTCCTTCCAATTTATACCCAATCATTAAGTGCTTCCATTATTCTTCAAATATTTGAATACTAGGTGAATCTCGAAAACTTCCTAATGTGCCACAAGCAAAGGCGATGACATGTTTCTGGAAATACTTTTGCTATAGCAGCTCCAATTGCTAAATCTTGATCAATTAGGATAGATACAGGGTTTTTTTTTCCACCCATTGCCTCCAGCCAAGTCTTAAACAAACATGTAAAAGTGCTCTCTGACTCGTCTTGTAATAAGGCACAACCAAACAAAACTGACTGATAGTGATTATTCAATCATGTAAATGGGGCAAACAACATACTATACTTAGGGGTTTTATATGTAGTGGCAAAAGTTATAACATCTCCAAATTGTTGGTAAGCTACTCTTGCTCTAGCATCCACCCAAAAGAAATTTACCATCTGAGACTCTTCATCACATTGGATTGCATAAAAAAATTAGGATTTTCAACTTGTTTCCACTTACAATAATTGAAAACAGCTTCAATGACTCCAACATCTAGATTCTTCCTTCGAAGATTTTTTATATGATTCCAACTATCTCTATTAGAGAAAGATGAGTCACCATTGTTGAGAACAATAGCAACCTTCACCGTAGGTAATCCTTCATCCTCAAATTTTTTCACAAGAACTTTTGCAGCAGCACGCATGTTCTTATGATACCTCATATAGCACACACTTTTGGGCTAAGCATTACATGATTATGATCATTGTTGAATGATTTAATAACCCAATTGCTTTCTACATCTCCTCTTGAAATAGTAATTGAAGCTTGACAACCTTTCCGAAGAGTTGAGCACTTTTTTTCCCCTGACAACTTTTTACTTTGTGTTCGCCTTCTCTACAACATACCAATATTTGTTATCTTTGCTTTACTTGATTGAACACGTATCCAAAACCATTCTTCTTAGCAAATGAAGTATAGAATTTTCTAACTTTTTCAATAGACTCAAACTCCATCCCAACACAAGTCCGATATTCAATTCTTCACCAACATTTGAAGAATCTGGTGGTGTAACCTCTTCAAAGGAAGTCCATGTATCCGTGGGCATGGTTTCAATTTCTTGTCTTGCACAATTATCGAAAGTATCTATTGTCACTGAACAAGACAGGTTCTATAGAAAGCTAAACTATTTCAATAATAAGAATTTGAGAAAAAAAATAAAGTTCTTGTGTTTTAAGTTATTTACAAAAAATAGAAATAAACAGAGCGTGTCGAAATCATATTATATTAAACATGAACATAGTGAGTTTGAATATTTTAATAAAGCAACAATAGGATAACTACAAAATATGGGTACCGAATGTTTAAGAGCATGAACAAGATTGAACTATGGCTACATAACGTTTATTAGAACAGAGCATGAACAGGGTTGACTATGGATGACGACAATTTGGGATGGGACTTTCTATTCTTAGAGGAATAGGTGGTGGTGTCTTCAATTGAAGTGGTGATGGCAGTGTAGTGAAATGGGTGGCATTAACATCATACAATAATTGGTTTGTTCGCAAGAAAAGGAGTGGGGACTGTTCGCATGAGGGAGAGAACTAGAAAGAAGAGCTTCCACTTATGAAGATTGTTACGGATGAAGGGAGTGTAGCTGTTGTCACTGTTGAAAAGCTTGAAGACTTTCTAGTTATGGAGATTGTTACAGGAGATGAAAACGATAATATGAAAGGTCCACTAAGAATGATAGGAGAAAGGCAACACAATGCAAGACAAAGGTGACGTGCTTCAACATAATTTGGATCTTTGGATTAAAAGGAAATAAAGGGCTCAGTTTAAGAGTAATTCTTTAGACTTACTCTTACATCCCCTCCTTATCAAATATTAATAATAATAATAATCTATATCTATTAATAAAAATAATTATTTCTGTAGACATATTCTATTCTTAAATTATTCTTAATATATTTTTTTTCTAGATTCATATATAAGCAAAACATAATCTTATATGTTGGGTTTAAATATAAATAAATTTAACTAATTTTATCATATTTAATCTTATTATTTTTAAAATATTTTTTATTTAATTTTAATTTTAAAGACTTTTTTTATTCATCATATCAAATTTCAATGAATATTATTTTAGAAATAACTTTATTTTTTATTTGAAATTAATAAAATTAAATGATGTTGGTCTAATATGAATTTAGTTATTTTTGCTTTTATATATATCCTAGAGGAAGTATAATTGTTTTTATTTCCTTCATTAACCTTCAAAATATAATAGATATCACTACTTTCTTTAACTATTTTAAAAAAAATTCAGATAGAGACATAAAGCATATCTCAATGTGACAATGTCTTAAATTGACAATTAATAAAAATTCTTAAAAAATTTTACCCCTGACGTTTGAAGGATGTTGTAACATTAGCCACTATATTATCCTACACATGAGATAAATGTTAGTATGACTATTACACCAATTTTTTTCTTCAGATATTTAACTCAATTATATTTATAAGTTTAAACTCAAAAGATTAAATTAAACTCAAATAACTTTATGTCAGTTTGATTCGTATGCTCAATAAATATAGAATGTATTTATTTAATTGTATTGCATTTAAAAATAGTAGTAAATTTCAAGTTCACTGTAAAACATTTTTAAATTTAAATAAAAAGTATAAACAACTTTGAAGTCAATTTTTTGAATATCAAAAATTATTTTTAAATTTGCATTGAAGATAAACACAAGTTATAAGATAAAACTCAAATTAGGGTGAGCATAACTTGAACTTAGAGGACATTTAAATTCAAACCATTAATATTAATAAATTTGAATTGGTTCAATTTTTATAAATATAAAATTAAAAACAATTATCAATAAATATTAATTGTTAATTTATTAATTTATTAGTTTTTTTAGTAAAAATTCAAACTCACAATTTTTTTTCTCTTTCTTTCTCCTTCAACTGTCAAGTGAATCTTACCAAATCAACAGGAACATGTTCAAGTTACTTTGAGTTAGATGATCAAAACTATTAATAAAATAATTGTTAAAAAACATGAAAAAATAAGGGAGATTGAAGAAAAAAACATCGCAATAGAATGAAAGAAAATTTTGTATGGGCTCGAAACTCAGAATTATATGAGTATAAATAAATTACACAACATATAAAAATTAGATATTTTTGGGCCAAATCTAGATATGATATTTTGTCATTACCAAAAAAAAGATATGATATTTTGTAACTTTGAAATCCGAACTAACCCAGAATTTCTCGTTGGATTCTGTTGGAGTCTCAAGTCAACCTAGATCCATGGTGCCCTAACACAAATTTTAATTAGACATCAATACTTAAAGCACCCAAGAAATTGTTCCTAAATTTTATCCTTTTTCTAAATTTTTATAACTTAGAGAGATGAAATCATTATACTCTTAAAAAAAGATGAAATTATTATAGCATTGGGTATTAAAAGTAAATTTATTTTGTATTAATCCTCGCATAATTGCGTTAGTTATTACTACATATATAAATTTGATTTTTTTTCTGATTTTCAAACGTTAATTTATGGACAACTCTTTTTTGTCCCTTTAAATCTGCTCATTGCCTCATGAACTGATCTCTCCCTATAGAAAAAAGAGTCCCAATAAGATAAAATAAAAAAAAAAGGGTCAAACATAATGAACAAAGTTAGAGAGCTCCCAGAAACACACGAAGTTCGATCCTTTCAACATAAAAATGTAATTTTTTTTCTCGTGTAGATGATATACAAATCATTTTCTATGCTAAAAATCTGGAAGTATATGTGTACATTTTATATTTGGTAATGTGCAAAATGCCGAGTAATAAAACGAGTCTCTTCATTCAACCAAAAAAAAAACGAGTCTCTCAACTTTATTAAAATGGTAAACTTTTGAATTCGTGACATCAGTAACGTAAGTTGAAACATGAAAGCGTGGATTAGTTTAACTAGATCTTTCCAAGTATTCAATTTGCTTTTGATGACAGAATCGGCACATCTCAAATAAAAATGACAAGAATTTGTGTAAATGTTCAGAATTTAGGTGTCCAATGCACATTTCCTAATTAAGTCTGCAAAATACAATAGAACCACAAATTATGCCACTTACAACGACATGATTCTAGTTAAATGACACTGAATATCCAGAAGTAGGTTACTTTGTATTAGCATTTCAATGCAGGGTATCTACGTTTTTGCTTAACTCCTCCAGCTTCTTCATCCTCAACTTCTCACTTTCAGTCACCAGCTACCCCAAAGTTCACAGAATAACGAATGAAAAAGAGAAGTTAGAAAACAAAATTAGAAAGTTTTACTAACACTCAAATCATCAAAGAATTTCTTACCTCCATTAGTTTAGTAACAAGTTGAGCTTTTTCCTTGTTTTTCTCATTGAAAGCGTCAAGGGCTTCCTTGTATTCTCTCTCCTGTGATCCCACAAAAATGAAAAATTAAGATACTTTAAAAAGTAATTATAAGTTAAAATAAGGTATAATTAATAGCCTTGTACCTGCCCTAACTTTTTGTTTTAGTTTCTATACTTAATAACTCTACATTTTAATTCTTAAACCAACAAAAAAAGGTTATCTTCTAGTTTGTATTGCTAGTTTTTGGTATAAAACCTCCACAAAATGGAGAAAATAGGAATAAAGCATAAAAAATGATTCTTATAGGATTAGTGCATATTTTGATTGCAGTTTGCAAACTTAAGTTTGTAAAAGTATTCCAATAGTTATTTCTCTCAATCTGAATTTATAAGTAAAATTGTAGTCTCAAGCATACCTTTGGAAAGAAATCAAACATGATGTCAAACTCACTTTTCTCTCCAAAGTGAGTTTGGAGCTCTCCGACCAGCAAACCAAACATAGCCTAAATAATTAATTAAAGTTTAAAATAATTTATATTTCCTTTCAACCATTTCTTTATTTTAGTTTTTTTCCTGGGCACAATGTTGTTAAAGAAGCCTTGCATGAGGAATGTGAAATCTCCCATTGAACCAAATTGATCATCTTCTACGTGGATATTTAAACACAATTATTATTAAAGATCACCTTAACCACTAAATAATCATGCCCGCTTTGCCTCCCAGCTGATGAGACAATATGGGGCCAAGAAAGCAAGCATGGTTAATTGATTAAATTCAATACAGTGTTCAAGTGCTTGTATCAAAAGCTGTGTAGCTAAAACAGATGGGGATCACTTTCCCGACTTGAGCAAATCCTATGACTTAAGTAAAGATTTTAGAAATGTCAAAAGTAAACAACTGGTAAACAGTTGGAAAACCTCACCTTTCTCTGGCAGGTTTGGCCCAGTGGCTTTAACTCTTTGTTAACACTGTCTATCTTCTTTCGAACTATTGCAACTTCCTTCCTCAATGGATCTGTGAGACCCTCAAGCTCCTAGAACATGATATGCAGTTTTCCAAACAATTATTATGTAAGAAATTGTTTAAGAACAAGGAAGAATGAGAGATATAAGGTTAGTTGGTGGTTAAGAAAGAAGGAAAGGGGGGAAGGTCGTGGTCCGATCCTTCTACTAACAAACTATCAATTAATATTTGTCAGAAAAAAAAAACAGAAAAACAAGGAAGAATAACCAATACGCTACACACATGACACAGCAATTGCCTTGGATATCTGATTATCCTCAGTTCTTGCTCAAAAGGTTTAAAAGAAAATAAATGGAAACATAATTTTCTAATTCGACTAACCTGTGTGATTTACAAACACCAATAGATTCTATACCTTTTTCCCATGCCTTAAGTTTTTTAGTGTGTTTAGAAATCTGTTGAGAAGTAAGAAATCGGGTCTGAGACTTAGAAGCTATAACTATTAGCTTCTTACAAAACATCAAAAACCATGTCTTGAATGTGGAATCAAACATGCTATATATTGATTAACATGTAAAACATATAAAACCAAAATCCAAATAATAAATCATGAAAGCTTAGAGCTAAAGCAAATACAACATCAAAGGAAAAGAATCAGTATTGTGAAACTTACTTCTCTAATCTCAGCCAATCGTTTTGTTTCCTCCTCTACTCGACCGAGATAAGCGTGAACCTTATCCCTCACCTCAACTTTTCTCCTTTCAATTTCTTCTTCCTTTGCTCGGAACATTGCCAAAGCTGATCTTGACATCTCCTCTTCCTTGTCATCCCTCATTGGACTCTGGTTGCTGTTAATCATCCCCGAGTTCCTCACTCGCTGCACATTTGGTTGTTGTTGTTGTTGTTGCTGCTCATATGACTGTTTTGGTGTTGCCATTATTGCACCAAAATCTGCAACACTCTTTTCCTCTCCTTGGCCAGTTCTCTCCCGTTTTCTCTGTTCTTTTTTCTCTTTTTCTTGGAATGATGGCTCTCTTTCTCCTGAGGGTGCTTATAAACAGGACTAGCTTTTAAAGGTATGTGACTAAGTGGTTTATTTTGTTAACTATAGAATATGCCCAAATGACAGATATGCCTGTTAAAAGCTATGAAGTTAACAGTGGATTTATCTTTCTCTAAACAAATACTTAATGTTTTTTTCCTGCCACCTTTACTCACAAGCCAACTTGATCACATGGCACCATCAAAATTCTAGTATTGGATTTGGAAGGTGTTATACGTCGAGAGTATAAATGTCAAATCTTTGACTACACTTCTCTGTTTTATTATTCTCTGAAAACTTAGTGAAGAATCTTGATGAGAGTGCTTTGGTTAGGTAGCAATTTTCTTAAGTTGGTATATTGGCAAATTCAGCTAACTACTGCTTCTCACCATGGCATCAATAGTTTATGTATGGACCCGAAATTTTAGTAAGACACATGTATAGATATATACAGTTATGTACCTGCCACCCCACGGTAACTTATAGAATCATATCCTCCTTTTGCGATTTATATGACAATTCTTTATATATCTATTTAAGATAACATATACAGGTATTTTTCTTTTAAAGTTTCTAAGGAGTGTTGGTAATTATATAAGGTGTTTTCTTTAAGATAGAAAGGTGCTTGGAGCAGAAGTTTTGGTTGGGGAGTGAACAGAAAGGACTCACCAAGACACCAACTGCTACAAAAAGCAAGAATTTTGGAGAGCCTTAGCAAACAAGACAGAGTAGGAGAATTGGCAGTAGCCAGTTGCCTTTATAAAAAATTATTACCCATATGGAGGACCAGCCCAAAAATGCATTTTCTGGAGCAGAAAGTCAGATACCCACACAGCTTGCCACTATATATAAGAAAGAGACTTCCTGCTTATGTTACAACTTACAAATAATTGATCTCTCGCATTAATGGGCCAAGAACTATTGAGTTCCACTAATGAATCTAGGGGTGAAAAGTGAAAACACAAGAAAGCATTATCATAGAATCTCAATTCATTTTTAAGGTAATAATATTTTGAGTATTTTCCTACATGTGACCACCCTTTTAATCTAGTTAATATACGGAATGTATCCGAGATTGTTTAAAAATTCTTCAACAAACACGCATAACCAGAATGATTTAAGTAGGGACAAGTACAACACGAGTAAATCCATGAAAGAGTAGATAGTGAATACTTTCCAGGCTGACATATGATCCTTCATTATTAATTATTACTAGTAATCATCATAGTTTTTCTTTTTTTTGCTTTTGTTACATCATAATTGGTTAATTTGTAGATTAACCATTTAGGATCTTTCTGACTTAATCATATACTTATATGGTTCTTAAATCCATTGAGAGAACCCTACTTTCTGATGTATACTCAGAAGTCAGAAAAGCAATCAAGCTCTGTCAAGTGTTGTGTGTACATTCAAAGATCTGCAAATTTTCTGCTGAACTTATTGGAGCCATTTTAATGTTGTATGGCCCACAGTCCACCCACCCTAAAAAAATATAGTTTCCAGCATAGCGGTTTGGCTGGTGAACTCTTTGGTTGTGGGTGTTGACCGTCTGTGAACTTCTAAGTATCTGAATTTTGATCAACAGCATTGAATATCTGTGCTCTACAACTGCTGCGAGCAAGAGCAGTAACAACTGCTTATGGTACGTCATGTCGGGCTTTGAATTGCTTAGGCCCACCAGATCAACGTATCATATTTCCACTGAATTTATGCAGTAAAAGCTTTTGCTTTGTCTGATTATAATAAGAATTCATTTGCTGCTTGGGCAATGCACTCTTAGTACATGATCAAAGAAAACCGCGAGGAGGACAAAGTAGATGCGAGACTTGCACCAATAAGAGGCAAATTTGTGCTTACTTTCACAAACTGAAGAAGTTCGTGCTTTAATGTCCCTGTGAAGCTGACCAAAATAGAAATGTCCATGTGAAGCAAACTGCTTTCTCCTTTAACAACAAAGTTGCTTGCTTACTAGTGTGTGTGTGTTTTTTGTAATTTTCGGGGTTAAGTAGCAAAGAAAATTTTGCCTTTAGAGATTAGGACCTCCTAACGCGATAATATGTGGATTTGGACTGAGAATACTCCTAATCAAACACAACATACAATCTTCCAAATCTCGAAAGTTTCCAATTTCCTCAGTCGAACATATTTTCAAGGGGTTGCTTTCAGAAGGTGGGCATCCGTATATTCATCATTTGGTGAATATATAAACATGTCCTTTTTACTAAAAAATATATAAATGTTGCAGTTCCATATTAATAATTTCAAGGGTTGAGTTACACGATTCTGATGATCTTGAGTTTGGCTTTTGGTTAGAAATCTCCAAATCATAATCCCGGCAAAACCTACGAGAAGCATTTACCTGAGCCAGGGTCTGGGGATGGGGCCTCTCCAATTGAAAACCAAACATGAAAAATAAATACAAATGCTATGAGATCCAAACCGCACCATAAATGCAGAAGGATGTGCCAGCTTATGTTTCGTTGCCCATTTGGAACCAAAACAAGTAACAATTACTCACCGGGCAATTCGACTGGACTATCCATCATGCATGCTATATAAGGCAAATTGAAATGCTTAACAAAGCATAAGAAAAACAGTTGAGCTTATCTAGCGCACGGAAGGCAAGGAGAAGTATCATCTAAAAGGAACAGCTAACATGAAACAAGTACTAAACCAGAAACTGAAACCAGCAGTTTGAGGCAATTCACTCAATTTGATTATATCAAACATACAAAGAACAACTTTCATTCAAGTTATAAACCCCCAATGGCAGTCAAAATCTGCAACTAAGCAATTTTATTAAGAGAACAAACATAAATGCAAAGAAAACCACTAGTCCATATTAAGGAGGCTATGTGTGGAAAAACCTCCTCAATCAGAAATTTCCAGGTCATTCTTTCTTTCCAATTCCATGCGACATATTATAGATCCCTCGTCCCTGGACAAAATGCATAAAACAGTGTATATGAAATATGACTATAAACAAATGGAGAGCTGGAGACATTGATAATTTCAATCTGATGTGAAAAAATCATATCACAATTAAACTTACAATCATGTAAATTGATGTTGCAGCCAAAGCCAGTGGTATGGCCACAGATGTAATCTTATCCATGGGTCCCTTCAAGTAGGTATGCCTGTGGATACTCTGGAAATATTTTTGCTTCTCAGCAAGCTTTTCTCGTGGTCTGAATGGTGCTTCCGACATCTGCACATCATGGCCAAAGATTATCTCAATTTTTTTCCCAACTATATAAAAGAATGAATTGAAACAAAACAAAGCTTGCATCATGTCCCCCTCCCCCCTCTTTTTCTACATCACAAACACAACAAATTGAGAAGTACCTGAAGCCTTGAACTAATTCCAACATAGGCATCAAACAAACAGGGAACATACAAAAGATGAAAGAGAACAATGGGATAAATATATAAATGAAGCACCATACCACCGAACTCTCAAACAACCCAACCATGATTTGTATATGGGTAATTTTAGGTCAACAACAAGATGTATCATACAAAAACATATATACTAATAATCCAGTACAAACAATTTTCAATTTCACAGGATAATATCTAACATGTCACATTAGAAAAGCTTTACATGTACAATGAAGCAGGTTTCCCTACTCCAGTATGTAACAAACTAGCAGTTGCTATATTCTCCTTAGTCTTAACATCTCCAAAGTCTCTCGTGTCCATGCTTGTGCTCACATTATCTCACATTTTCGTAAAATATGGAAGAATTAATTATTAAAAAGTGAAAATATGACCATATGCACGATTTGGGGGTTCACCAATTATCTAAGCAAAGACTATGATATGTGCCAAAAGAACATGAACAGAATTAATAGCTTCAAGTGCTTGCCACACTATCTAGGAGTATGCCTAACCCTAATGTCATTCAACACTTGTTGAAGCTAACTTCAGAGTTCATAATTCATTAAATGAATAATCCACGCCATCACCCCCCCTCCCCCTCCCCTCCCCACACACACAGACACACGTATGAAAAACAAATTGAAGCATCAATTTGACTAATAATGGAAACAGGGGCAACAACAAACTATTCAGATTTAAGCGATAAGACACAATCAAAGGCATACAAGAACAGATTTTGGTATATGAAAAGGCTCCAAACACGGGAATTCGGCAAGATTTATTAAATGAGATTATTTTATTACAGAAAAAAAAAAAAAAGGAGCAACGAGATCTGGGAAAGTGCGTAACTAAATCATGCAGTGTTTGTAGGGTGGGAGTTTTATGAGCTTACTCTGAATAAAGGCGATGAGTTTAGTTATCGATTGTGAGATTTGACGCACGAAAAATGCAGAACCAGCTCTCTTAACAATCTAGGGTCTTTCAATTGGGGAAGATGAACCAGTTTTATAGGAGCTCCGTTTAGCTATCCATTGACCCGACCCAGACAATTTTTACAAGTTTTTTTGAAACGTTTTTGTTTGGATTAAAATATTCAATATTTATTTGTTATAATTAATATTTTTTATTACAGTTATAACTAATACCTAAGTTTTATGAAATAAATAAAAATAGGATAATTTTTTTAGCATTTAGAATTTATTTTACCTTTTTTAAGCTGATCGTGCCCACATTTGCATTCTTTAATAATAATAAAACATTGTTTAATCTTTTTTTCCTTAAAACATACAAATATGAGATTATTTAAATGTATTAACGGTAATGGATGAAAATAGGTTTGATTTTTTTACATCTAAGACTAACCTTAGTTTAGAATATATAGCTTGAGTCGATCTATTTCATATTTATTTGTCAAAGATTTTTTTAAAAAACCTAATTTGACCTATATAAAAATATTATTTGACTTACAAACTCACTTAAGGGTTTATTTTGTAATAGTTTAACACCTAGACTGAAGTGAAAAAAAATGTATGTTAGGTTAGTCACACTAGAGTCCCTCAAGTACTCACTTAGACGGTTTTATTATTTTAAATTTCATGTTTTGGAGGTTAAATGTTTTAGTTGTTGTACATCTCCTAATGTATATAGGTTTGTTGTATCCATTTATTTCTTATATGCTCAATACGATATATAACACTGCAAAATTTCGACCAATAAATAGGCACATAATGACCTAGTTAGGATTTTTTATTTTTTTTTAGTTTTATATGTTTTAATAAGAAAAGATGTGTCTTGAGTAATTATATGTGGTTAGTAATTAATTGAGTAATTAAAGTTGTGATTAATTTTTTTAACTGATGTTGGTAATTAAATTGTGTGTGATTGAATTATTTGTAATATTTTAAGCAAATGTTTATAACAGTGGTTTAAATTAATTGACTTTTTTATTGTTGATTTAAATTACTTGAGTTTTTAAGTTTTTTTGATAATTTAGTACTCTAAATTTTTTATCTGTAAATAAATTTTTACAAAAATATTATAATTTATCAACTAGTGTAAATTTTATGTTTGGGGTTAAGTTTAATAAAGTCTAATCAAATCGTGATATAATTACCTAATATAAGATTACACTGTGCAATTAAATCCTCAACGACAACACCTTAGAACACACATGTCACCCCACATGCCCACAAGTGGACATATGAAATCCACTTTCTGCCTCCTTCAAAGCACACAATTTCAATTTCATTTGTGACTTCTAAAACATTGAGAGCATCTCCAAGTGTGGTATCTTATATGAGTTTCTTAATCATCTTTTTGTGATTCCCACAACACTTTTTGTGATTCCCACAATGTCATGTTACTGATAAAAAAAACTCATACAAAATTTTACTCCAATGCAAGAAACTTCAAAAAACCCACCCATTTGTATATTTTTATTATAACTTAATTATTATTCTAATAAAATAATTAATTCATTTTTCAGTTTTTATGTATATAGATAATAAATATGAATAATTGAAGAAATTATTAAATATCAATTAAAAATAATAAAAATTACATAACATTGAAAGGAAATGCACAACAATAAAAAATACATTTTCACATGATAATGGATAATTAAACATAATGACATTGAAATAAATAAAAAATATAACCCTAAAAATAAAAAATATTACATAAAATTAATTAGTGCTATTTTCATTTCTGAAATGTTCCCAAATATGCTCAACTAAATATATTTGATATTGGTGGTGTTTGTCATGAACCTTTGTTTTTCTTTAGAGGTATGTCGATCTAATACTAAGGTGAGCACCTAAAGATACTTCGAATGTTTACGTGTTGTTACCTATATTATCGTAATCAATATTATTTTGATATGTGTCACATTTGTCCTCAATAATCATGTTATACAATATAATGCACGCATAAATGATATTCTTCATTTTATCAGCATCCAAAAAATGTGTCGGGCCACGTATAATTGCAAATCGAGATTAGAGCACTCTGAACGCCCATTCTACATCCTTTCTCATCGATTATTGTCGTTGTGCAAATAATTTTCATTTTTCTCCTTGTGGCATTGAGATAGTCTTCACAAATGTAACATAGTCTGGATAAATGTCAACTGTTAAATAGTATCTCATATTATATTGGGATTCTATTCACTGTGTATTGCACTGTGAGCACATGTCCTGACAAAACTTCATCAAACACATTAGATCCATTTAACACAGTAATGTCATTATTTGAACTCGCATTGCCAAAAAATGCATGATAAATCCACAAGTCTTGTGATGTCACAACTTTAAGAATGATTGTTAGGTTGCGATGATCACCTCGACAAAATTGACCTTTCCATGCAATTGGACAATTTTTCCATTTCCATGCATACAAACAATGAAACCTAACATAACTGGAAATTCGTGTGCCGCTCTTATTTGTAGTAGTCATTCAGTGTCTTTGTTATCTGGTCTCTTCAAGTACTCATTCTCAAATTTGGTGCAAATGTTTGATACAAATCACTCCAAGCATTCCATTGCAGCTGTTTCACCAATTCAAACACATTTGTCCACACTGTCAACAGGTAAGCCATAAGCCAATATACAAAGAGCAGTTGTGCACTTTTGCAATGGAGATAGGCCTATTTGACGCAATGCATCGACCCTCATTTGAAAGTACTCATCATGATCGTTGAGCACGTCTATAATTCAAAGAAACACATGCCTTGACATACGAAACCTTCTTCGAAACTGAATCTCTGTGTATATAGGATTTGTTGAGAAATAGTCATCGAACAATCGACCATGACCTTCTTCACGATTCTAATGTACCACTCTTCTTCTTTGCCTATGCCTAGTGGTGTTGCCATGTAGTTGTTGTTGGCTCTCAAGTATCAACCTAATGATTTATTCATCAGTGTTGTCTTCCAATTCCTAGTCTATCATTTGATCCAAAATTTCATCTAAATCGATGTTTGTTTGGATTCATTATATGGTAACTGAAGTATTTGAAATCAGACAGAAATATTGTGTATTTTGTACGAGAACATGTGAGAATGATGAAACATTGACCATTTATATAGCTTCATTCATAACAGTTAGTTTTCCAACGACTAGTTTTATAATGACTAGTTTTACAACACAAAAATCTAAGTTTAAGATACAACAATGACCTACACTACTAAAATTAAATATCAAACATAACATTAGCATAACATTTGTATATAAGAACTAAACATTTAATATCCTAGTTTTTTCCTAATATGGTCACAATACTTTTTGTGGTCTTGACGTTGTTGTTCAGACATGTTGGATGTATCTTTCATGAGGATTTCATACTTCATACGTTGTTCCTGTTCTTGCATATGCCTTTCCTGGACCTCCTTTAACTGAATAAGTTTTAATGTGTTTACATTTTTGTCCTTCATTACACTTTCTATGCAAGATAAATCGAGAATGTTGGAAGCTTTTTTTCCTTTGTTATTCCTTTTTGTTACTTTTGTCCAATTAGTCAAGACATTAGTGATGACGTATCATATTCTTCGACTTCAATGGGTGTCTCTGGGTTAGAAGATGATAAGTAATTTCCACTAGTAGAAACCTTTGTTCTTTTTGAACACTTTGACATAAATTCTGCATCAAATTTTGGTTGATCTTTCAACAACAACCAAACATGTTCAACCTCAATAATTTTTTACTTGTATCCTGTGAGTAAATCACATGAGCATAAGCCAAAACATCATTCTCTAAAGTTCCACTTCTCATATGTTTATCTGCTTGTTTGTAGCACCTGTTAAACTTTTGAACTTGAGGGTGAATCTTGTTCCACCGAGATTTCAATTGAGTCCAGCTTCTTTCACAAAATTGTCCACTTTGATGCACATCGTCATTTTTGTACACATTTTTTTATCCTTGCTCAATATTGCTTTGATGTTTGGTCAACTTCTATAATTAAATCCTTTGATACATTGAGCCACGATCGAACGAGAATCACACCTTCTATCATTGGAAATGTTGTACGAGTTTTTTTTCCACTAGAATTTTGATCTCCCTCGTCTAGTTGAATATTGTCTACACCTATTGGTGATTCAACTTCATTGCTAGGGGGTTCAATATTGGATAAAGAAGGCCTATAACACGTGTTTGGGTTGGTGGAGGGTGATGGTTGACTACAAAATTGTGGATTTTGAGAACTACCGCTGGTAGATGGCTCTACTTTGGATGAATGATGCATATATCACATGTGTGGGGGTGGTGGATACATAACATATTGTGCTAGATTTTGAGAATTTTTATTGGTATGGGATAGTGGTGGATACATAACATATTGTGGTGGATTTTGAAAATTTTCAATGGTAGGGGTGATTGATTTTGCAAATAACTATAGTAACATTGATAATTATATTGATTGAGATCCATTTTAGAGAGCATAAAAAAGATTGAGACTTGATATGAACAAGTAAAAAATTAGGAGTACAAATATTGTATACAAAACTCCATCACACTAACCCAAGTTTATAGTGAACAATGTCCCTAACGGTAAAAAAAAATGTATCCACAATGGTAATATTCTCGACGATAATTACATCCCCCAACTCATTTTTTTTTTCTTCAACGGTAATATTCTTCAATGTTCCAATTCTCCACTTTCCGATACATCAAATTTTCAATTATGTTTTTTTCCCAACCTTCTTGATACACAACTTCTCCACACACTTCTAGAGCCTTCCCCATGTTTAGAATCCCTCTTTCCCTCACCACTTCTCCACACCCCTATTTCTTTTCTTTTCTATGTCGAATCTCCCCAACTTCTCACTTCTCTCATTCTCTTTCTCTTCTTTTCTTCATCACTCCACACACCTTTTTCTTTTCTTTTCTCTGTCGGATCTCCCCCACTTCTCACTTTTCTCATTCTCTTTCTCTTCTTTTTTCCATCGCGCCATGTAACACCATCGCGCCCTTCCCTCGCACAACCACCGTCGGCCCTCGAGCCACCTTTGTGACCCCTCTGTTGCGCAACCACCATTGTCGCCCCTTGATTTGGTGAATCTGGTTTGTAATGTTGGTTTGTATTTTAAATTTGAGATGATTTTGTTTTGTTAGTTTGTATTTGGGATGAAATTGTCTTATGTCGTTGTGAATCCAAATTAAATTTTGGTTCTGTGTTGTTATTGGTTCTTAATTTTTTTCCTCATTCTGATATGAGATGTGTTGTTTGTTTTTTTTTCTATTATTTTTTTTATATGGATGGTTGATGTTGGATAATAATAATAATTTATTATTAAACACATGTTTTTTATATAAGATGTTCTTCTTAAGGAACCCGACCCGTCCCGCCACAAGATACTCTCCATGGAGAGTTTCTTTCACTCGTATCTTCAAGGAACCCGGTAATTAGCCCGAGGTAATTTTTCTGACACTTGTTTTGATTCTTACATATAAAAAATAAAATTAGGAAAGATTCAAAGAGAAAACCGAAGGAGCACATAGAGTGATTAGGCTGGTAGCAAGCGCGACATGGCACTGCAGTGCAGGTTAAGCTCACACCATTGATATCACTAGCCATATTCTCCTTTCGCTAATTCCCGCAAGCTACTACTCTTCTTCAACGCTCTCTCTGCAAAAGATGCGCTCCAAGGACAGAATCGCTTACTTCTACGACGGTGCGTTTTCCTCTTCAATTCTCTCTTTAAAATCCTAAATCGCGTTCCTTCCTTCTTTCTTTTCTGTTTCCTCTGATTCTTATTTCGCGTAATTGAACCGTTGAAGTTCGTCAATGCTCTTCGTTTCGACTCGATTTTCTAATTCGCAGCTTAGTTCCTGACTATCAAAACCCTAGCTAGCTAACCCTATTCCTATGCCTGTTGCTGCGTTTGGTTGCAAGAAAATTGTAAAATAAAGGAATAAATTTGCGATTTGAGCTGTTTTGGATTTCAGAGAATTTCATTTTGTGTTCTTTTAAGCTTTAACATAGAGTATTATGGATTGTTGCACTTTAAAAAAGAAAATTACTTGGCTGTCACTATGAAGTTTTGTTTTACATTTTGTTAATATTCGTGCTGTTGGGTAAGAATATCAGCATCTCTAATAGCAGGCGAGTTCTGTGAACCGTGAAGAGATGTTCAATCTTGAATGCTAATTAGTTTTTGAGTTCTAGGTTTTAGATTGTGGTTTACAACCGCAATTGTGGCTGCAATATCAAGGTTTTGGTGGCTTCCACAACCACATTGCCGCATTTATTTGCAATATCAAGGATTGCAGGTAACTGCAACCGTGTTGTAAAACCTTGGCTCTTATCATGGAGTTCCCAAAGATATTTGTTAAGAAATTATTTAAATGTTTAATACTTTTAGAACTTAAAAAACTTTTTTTTTTCAATTTCCATTTAATGTTTTTTAAACCCTTAACCACAATTTCATGTTTTTTAAACCCTTAACAGCCTGCAATATCTTAAACACAATCTAATGTTTTTTAAACCCTTAACAGCCTGCAATATTTTTACATATCTGCTAGGCTTTGTTTTTTGCATGTTTTCTGCATATTCAAATACTTCAATCTTCATATTGCAGGTGATGTCGGTAGTGTTTACTTTGGGGCGAAGCATCCGATGAAGCCCCACCGGCTTTGCATGACTCATCATCTTGTTCTCTCATACGATCTTCATAAGAAGATGGAGATTTATGTCAGTTACATATGTTGGCTGTTTTGGTTTTTTGTTGCCAGATTGTTGATTATTGGTGTGGCTGATTGCATAATATTGTTCTGCATGTTTCTCTTTTATGTATGATCCAGCGTCCACACAAGGCTTATCCTGTTGAGCTTGCCCAGTTTCATTCAGCTGATTATGTTGAGTTTTTGAACAGGATTACACCTGACACTCAGCACTTGTTCTTGAATGAACTGACAAAATGTATGCCTTTCAAAGTTTTAAACTTGTTTAGATGTTATTTTAAGTTTTTTGTTATGAAGCGCAAATACTTAACATGTAATGGGTATGATGCGATCTTGATACAGGGATAAGGGAAGATCTTAAAATTCAAAATATGATACAACCTAGATACATTGACATGAATTTAAAAGAAAAAATATTTTACATAAATGCACAATAAGTTAAGAAAACATATTCTTAAAATTCATTAATACATAACCATATAAGTGAATAAAAAAAACCCCACATAAGTAGATGATGCTAACAATTTACGAAAAGAATACTTGTGATTACCGCAAAAATGATTACCTATATTTTTTTCCTTGTAATAAAATGTACACTTTCTCCAATGCACATGTCACAAAAATAACATGATTTTCCCCAATCCATGTTATAATGTCCAAAAAGCATCAATAGGAGAAGTTTTGGCTCTATAATTGCTCCCCATTTATTATAGCTTTAAGTATATTGCAGAAAACTTAGAGTTGTTTTAGAGCTATGTTCCAAATGTATCAGACAATAAAATTAAAAGATAAATAACTGAGGAGGGTACTTGCTAGATATGTATCATATGCATGTCGGTATAGGATATGTATATGACACTTGTACTATGCCATCAGAATATTGCTTCATGGGTTTTTGGTCTTGCTTTAGAATGAGAAACATTGAAAGAATTTATTGTTGTGCATTATATTCCTTATAGAGAGGGAAAGAGAAACTATGTCATACTGGCATTCTTGGTCCGTATGGTAATTGTCACAAGACAATTCCATAAGGGATTGGGTTTGAATCCTGCTGTTATAACCTTCCAAAATCACAGAGAAACTATATCGTTTTGTGCAAAGAGCGAAGTTTTGGAACAATGGCCAAAATTTGAGGATATGTGATTCACTTTCCCTAGGCTTCTAAAGTTTTATCACATAATCTGTCTTAGATGTAATTGTCATTAAATTAGGGTTTCACATTCAAAAAAAAATTTGGGGGGGGGGGGGGGGGGCGCTCTCATCAGTGATATCATATATCAATAGGTCTTCCAATTCAAAAAAATATTCTGGGTGGGGGGGGGGGGGGGTGGTAATGTTTTAACCCTAGAATTGAGATGTTACTTTTAATCAAAATAAACTTTTGGGGTGGGGTGGGAGGGTTGCATTGGGAAGTTCTGTAGAAGATAGTAAATGTAAATGTTTTACCTACAATGTTGTTACTTTTCATTAAAATATCAGAAACCCCCTGTGGTCCCTTCTATAACTGATTGATATTTGACTTCTCAAATTAACATTATCCAACCCCAATGTTTATATAATAATTTTACTTCTATACTATCAATTTATTGTGTAGCTACTAGCTAATAACAAGTTTTTTCAATTTCCGCAATCATTTGTTTCAGATAATCTTGGAGAAGACTGCCCTGTATTTGACAACTTATTTGAATTTTGTCAGATTTATGCTGGTGGAACTATAGGTATAATATGTTTTTAATAGTGATTCTCTGAGTTGCGGTTATGCTTTGTTTTTCGATTATGCCTAGTTTGGCATATATATGCTAATTGACACGCGCCTGCAGATGCTGCACGTCGATTAAACAATCAACTGTGTGATATTGCTATCAACTGGGCCGGTGGACTACATCATGCCAAGAAATGCGAGGCATCTGGATTTTGTTACATCAATGACTTGGTTTTAGGAATCTTGGAGCTTCTTAAATATCATGCTCGTGTTTTGTATATTGATATAGATGTGCACCATGGTGATGGTGTAGAAGAAGCCTTCTACTTCACTGACAGGTCAGTCAGTTTCTTATATCATGTTAGATTTATGAAGGTGAAGCTATTGATATTTGAGAATGTAGGACAATTATGCCATGCTGCTTTTGATTTTTGTTTATTTTGTTAAATGGAAAACTTTGTCATCACAGGGTGATGACTGTCAGTTTTCACAAGTATGGAGATTCGTTCTTCCCGGGTACTGGCGATGCTAAGGTGATTTTCTTTAATCTGTTTGATTTTTTAGTAAGTTAACTAACTACTCTTGTTTTAGTTGTGCCAATCACCCTATTTCTATCACAACCTTAATATTACAATTACAATAATATAATCTGGATTTCACTGTTCTACTTGTTGTAATTTGTTAAGTGGAATGCTCTATTCTGTCTGAAACACTAATAGATTGGAATGATTTGAACTGATTTTACCATATTGAAGGAAATAGGAGAAAGAGAAGGAAAGTTTTATGCCATAAATGTCCCATTGAAGGATGGAATAGATGACAGTAGCTTCACTCGACTTTTCAAGACTGTAAGTTCAATTTTTCTTCTTTTTTTGCCAAACTTCAACCACAATTCTAAAGCTTCTCATTTTAATATTTATTACATTATTTCTGCTTGGTGGTATTTTGTCTGAACTTTTTGAAATTCTTATGCTATAGATTATTTCCAAAGTAGTTGAAACATATCAACCTGGTGCAATAGTTCTGCAGTGTGGAGCAGATTCGCTTGCTGGAGATCGCTTGGGTTGCTTCAATCTCTCTATTGATGGTGCTTATCTCCCAGTAAATTTCCTATTCTGATGAAAATATCATTATTCTATGTTAGGGATAAGGCTCTATTGTTCTTGTTGTTTATGTTATCATTCTGTCTTTGTTCTTCTTAATGTTAGTCTCTGTTTAATTTGTGGATAGTTTAGCTTGATTAGAAAAATTATTTTTTGGTGTTTCTTTCATAGGTCATGCTGAATGTGTTAGCTTCGTAAAGAGATTCAATTTGCCATTGCTGGTGAGTTTATATCAGTTTATGTTTGCCATTGCTGGTTGAGAATTGAGATTTACAGGAATGAACTTCTGCCAAAGGTCACTGGAGGTGGGGGATACACAAAAGAAAATGTTGCTCGATGTTGGACTGTTGAAACAGGAGTTCTTCTAGATACAGAGCTTCCAAATGGTATATTTAGTTAGCTCTTATCAAGTGTTGAATTGTGACATGTTTTACCAAGAATTTATTTTTTGTTAATTGGATTTAATATTTATTGTTTGAGGTTCAAAGTAAAACAGAAATAATGTGATGTCATGCGAATTGTGAAGTGATGGTGATTTGAACTAGGTTTTATATTATAGAAATTGGGATAAATCCCAACTAAAAAGATCAGAATTCATTCCAAAAACAAGAAAACAAAGAATACTACAGAACTTTGAGGCTCTGTAAACCTCCCTGCCCAAAGGCCCCAAACTCACTCAATGATTGAATGTCCTCTCCCCTACCTTTGTCTCCCTTTTTTTTAATCTTTATTACATCAAATGGTTTCTCCTTTCTTTCCACCCTCTTTGCCACATAGGCAAGGTTGTTATTTGTTATGCTCCGAATCCCTGTTCTGGCTCTTTCTCAGAATTCCCATGTGGTATATCATTGGATTTCTTTAGTTGTGCACCACAGTCAGGAATGATGGAAAAATATGTTATACCATATGTTTCCTTTGGGAGCATAGAGAGGTTGCAACACATTATTGTAGTAATTGCTTCATGATGCATCTTGTCTTGCAATATCTGTGTGGGAAATAATTTATCCCCCAAATGCTTTCTATCTTAGTTCGAAACTTTTGCTTGAGGTTTATGTCCAGATAGAAAATGTAACTTTAATTTGCATTTACACTGCAAGCTCCTAAATTAATAAGTACATGCCTTGTCCAATGAATCAATTCAACACTCTAGATTTAAATTCTGTCTTATTGTTTGCAGAGTGGAAACATTTCTTACCTGCTTTTTCTGTCTTTCAGAGATTCCGCAAAATGATTATATTAAATACTTTGCACCAGAATTTTCTTTGAAGGTTCCAAATGGGCCGATAGTAAGTATCTTCTCAATAATCTTGTATAATTTTGTCTTCCTTCATTTATTGGTGGTTTTCTCTGCTATTGAATTTAATTTGATTGGTGATTTGGAATTATTGCCTGTCGTATAATATTTACAATTTCACTCAATATGAGTAAATACATACTGTTACAATGTTAACTTTGCAGCGTGTGGTGTCCTTACTCTATAATATATACCATCGATTGTACTCATGTTTTTTCCTTTATATTGATCAGGAAAATTTGAATAGTAAATCATATCTTAGCACCATTAAAATGCAAGTCTTGGAAAATCTTCGTTGCATCCAGCATGCTCCAAGCGTACAGATGCAGGAGGTGAGCTCATCCTTGAAATAGAAGCATCCCATCTAGTAGGCAGACTCAATTATTTTATCATAAAAGTGTTTCTTGTGAAAACTGTTTTGACTTTAGAGGCATTATGTTACAAGCTCATCAACTTTCTTGTATTCATGAACTTTTACATATGTGGTTAACCATCCATTATTTGCATTGGAGGTAGATCTTTAAGCAATTGAAGTGGAAAATGTTCCTTCTTATAGAACTTCTAAATTAAGGTGAGAGTCGCTAGTTAGATTGGGGAGAGAAAAGGGTTCAAAACTTGGGTGGTATTTCAGGAACTAAATATCAACTTGTGAATGGCTTTGAATGGGTTCTGCGGATGTATGCATATCAGGTGGAGGACATTTTGATATATGGTTGTATTTCTGGCTTTATAGTCTAGAGCTGTAGTTGTAGTTCTGCATTGTAGATTTTTCTGTTTTGACACCTGATATCTTTTTGTACTGATACAGCTTTGTTTGGATCACACCTTGTGGTTCAACCATGCTCTTTCTTTAATATAATATTCATTTGGCCTCTTAAAAAAAGACTGATTCATTAAAACTGCTTAAGCTGAAGGACCACGGCCATGGAAATTGGGCATTTGGGCTCTCTTTCTCACATGAGACTGAAATCTATTATTTAGGTTATGTATGTTAGTAAACTTGGAATGTCACAACTTGCAATTAATACTTCAATGTCTGTAGTTGCTCTCCATTTTTGGTTGAATTGTTTTGGACTTGGTTTCCGAGCCCTTTGGTGATGTCATTATTTTCCAAATGGTGTGACTAACGTTTTAGGGGTCACAGGTCCCTCCTGACTTCTACATTCCAGAATTCGATGAAGATGAGCAGAACCCTGATGAACGCATTGATCGTAAGGAGAAAGAAAAAAATATTAATTGCACTTTTGATCTCTATATTTTAGTCTGAGTGATTTTGGCATCTCCAATTTTAATTACTCAGCCTTCATATTTCTCCAATTATAAATTTTAACAAAGAAAAAAATGTATAAAATGTTTGGAAAAAAATCCTTTTTCCCTATTCCGTCCAACTTGGTGCCAAAGTTTAGTCTATTGATTTTGATATTTCTCTTTTCAGAGCACACTCAAGACAAGCACATCCAGCGCGATGATGAATATTATGATGGTGACAATGACAATGATCAAATGAATATTTCATGAAGTGCAGTTGCCGTTTGCCTTTTGGCGGGGGATTGACCGTTTTAAGAGAGAAGGAAAATGTTAATTAGACAAACACCTAGATGTATCAACAAAGCGGTAGTACTAGCCCAAGAAACTTGTATATTTATAAGATTTTTATTGTTTTCAGTTGCTAATATATTTGCTCAAAGTTACATTATTAATGATGTTTCTTCCCTGTCATTTTTTTGAATGAAAATGGACGGTGTTAGAGCAACTCTGACAACAAGAGCTTGCATAACATTCTTTTTACAAGTAAGGTGCCATTTCATAAACAATAGTGGCACTAGAGTTGCACGACTTGTCAAATTACGGAACCAATTGTGTCTTCTACAAGAGCTCTATTTCTGATAAATGAGCCCAACATTCTACGGTACACAATTGCAACAAATGAAAAGGTTATAGAATGGTGTATAAGAATAGAGAAGACATTTGAACATGGGAAACAAGTTAACATGAAATGAAGCAAAAGAGAAATGAAATGCAACAGTTAGAATTCCACATTCACAATAAGCTACTTTTTTATGTTTTTATTATTTCAAAATTAAAAATGAGTTAAAATTTCAAGCTAAATAAAAATAAAATCGAATATTATATTTATGAAATTAATATATAGTAAAATTTGTACAGTTGCAATTCTGAGAAAAAAAAAGTTACTCCAGTGTAAAAAAAAAAAGTTACTCTGTAAAATTTAACAGCTCCTAAAGTTCTCTAACGACGATATTAATAGTTGCACAGAAAGTTTATTCCTTGTAAAATATTATATTTGGCTGCCACAAACTAGAATATATAGGATTCAAGCACCATACTGACATACACTAATAATCTGCTTCAGCATTAAAATTTCCTATCTAGGTTTGTTAAGGAATTTAGTTCATCTGAACAAAATAGGAAAAGAAAAAATAGAGACGAAATTAATTTTTCAAAACGAAAAAGAGAGATAAGCCAGATAAACGCTGCCAACTAAGTTAATCTGAATTGGAGGGTTCGATGCAGCGGTTGTATGTAACTAAGAATATCCGTTATTCGAACTTATGATTCCAATTGTTAGATAAGTATGGCAAGAAGTTTCGAAATTCCATATATATAAATCGTGGGTGGTTCAGGGTAGTGAACCACTGAAACAAGAAGGTACTTTGACATCTATGAAAACCAATGATTGGATCTTCTGGCCATTAATAAAGGTATCAGGATTGTTGTACATGTTTGTTTTCTGCCAAAATGGTTTCCAGTAATGATCCGCAAGCATCTTCAAGCAAATCCAACACCTGCTAGTGCCAACATAAAGATGATTGATAAGCAAAGGATCAACCAAGAGTAAAGAAAAGAAGTCTTCTGTACAACACAATAGTGCTTTTATTTTTAAAATAGGTGGATTTCCTGCATCATCAACAATTTGAGACCAGACGCACATTCTGACCAAATCACTAATAATATATACTTTGAGTTGATGATGTTTTTAGTCCCTGAAAATTTTCCAAATTTTGGTTTTTGTTCCTGACTTTTAAAGCATTAATTTCAGTCACTATATTTTTTGGAAAACCCAAACTGGAGGAAGCAGTGTTAGCTTTAGAGATGAAAGCCATTTCCAAAAGTACAGGGATGAGAAACTATTGATTTTAAAAGCTGAGGACAAAAACCAAAATTTGAAATTTTCCTTGGGAATAAAAACACTGAACCACTTACCCTATCGTATTTCTTGAATAGGTATAATTTTTTCAAGTCACTGTGAGATATCCTGGTTGAAGATTGAAAAGATGCAAATACAAATGTTTCAATTTAAGACGTCCAACTTTACCCTGTTCTAACTCCAGTTTCTCTCAAATAAGACCTGCTTCTGGACATCTTAATAAAAACCATTTTCTTAAGATCTCCTAAATCATGTCTTATTTGAGAGAAACTGGAGTCAACAAAGGGTAAAGCATGAGATCAGCTCAACTTCTTAAGTGCCAAATATGTGTGTTGGAATATATGTAATTCAACGACACAGGAAAGTGTATCTTCAAAGGCACTAACCAAGAAGAATTGATTTCAGTCAGACAATCTTATACTGCTTAAATGACAATATTTACCGTTAGATACGTAATTTATGTCCATATGTGTGTCGTCACCTGATAACTTAACCTTTTGGGATAGTTGGTTCATCATTCATCACATGTTATTAGAGATTTAGAGTCTTTATGACCAAGTAGTATAAATAAAGTTCAATCTTTGCCACCCCCAGTTTTCTAACCAATAACAAAGGTGAATTTCAGTGCAAAGTATGTGGATATGGGCACTGTCTGAACTTGAAGCCTAAGGGGGCTATAGCATAAGGTGGTATATTAGACATATAGTATAAAACTGTTTTGGGGCGTCTTCACTAGACAGTTTAAGCTATTGGGATGGTTTCAACCCTCAATTCCACCTTGACATGTCCATATAATGCTTGGTCTTCTTTCCGAGTGACTTAATCAAATTCGTTGAACCAAATACCATAATCATTCAAAACTATCAAAGCACTAGGAAGCAACACTCTACTTCAACCTACAAAATGCACCAAGTGCCAACCCATACCCTAACATGAATAGCATACCTTCTCAAACCCTTGTGGTCCACCATAATAAGGATCCGGAACTTCACTTTCATCATGCTTCTTACAGTACGAGCACATCAACTTAACCTGCATCATCACCATCACAGTTAGACCAAAAAGTATGCAAAACAAAAGCCCAAAGAGAAGCAAAACCTTGCACCAACCTTTTTATGTGCGCCATCCGGTAAAGAATGTCTATCTTTCCATCTATTAAAGGCCTCAAATATGTCCTCTAAAGCAAACAATAAAAACATACATTAGCAAACCAAACACACATAAACAAGAGGAACTGAGTCAACCATAAACATCCCATCCAGCTTCCCTGGATAAATTTCTCTATATACACTTACAGGAGAAAAAACAAGATAAAATTATCTAAGCTTCAACCACAAACTAAAATCAACTTATGCACTTAACTTTTATATAAGTGCTTTTATTTAAGTTCTCCGGTAGCTGAGATGCATAAATTGATTTTAGCTTACACAAGAAATTCAATTCACTTTCTATTCTTATTTTCTACTCTTATAAGTACTTACATAAAAGTTTATCACGTCATAACACATGACCAAACTTTACCTCTGTTCTGTTTGTCCATAGCAAGAATGAGGTCAAAGTCAACGAAATCAGAGGGCTTGATTGGCCTCGAAATAGAAGTTATCTGAATCCCACGCCTTTTTGAAGCTGCCCTCATTCTCGAATCCGCTTCATTTCCCTTCGAAAATCACACCCCCCACCCCCCCCAAAAAAAAAAAAACCTTTTAAACAATCTAAAGAGTTTAATTTTCATATGCAGATGCTAGGTATAACTATGGTAAAAATCAACAAACTTATTATAAACTTGTGATTGGATGACATTGTAAATCCTATCAAACCCTTCAAATTACATCTTATTCAATCCAAGTAATGTAGACAGTCTTCATTTCCATCCCCAAAGCATTTTCTTTTAAAATTTCCTCATGATTTTATAGAAAAATATTTCACGATTAAGCAATTTCTCTTCTTTTTACAGAATTGTGCATAGACCGTGTAAAAATAAGTTAAACTAAAAAAGTCCTTAAATAAATAATATATACACAAAATCTAATCACAAACTGGCATATGTGAGTTAAACTCAAAAATAATAACTATCTTAAGAATCATTGCAACGAGATTTCTGACTGGTGGAAATGTTAAACTAAAAAAAAACCATCTTAATTTTTCTTTTAAAGAAGTGATCTTTTGGATGAAATGACATAAGGGTGTTTGCTTGTTTGTTCATAGATAAACCCACCTCGTGGTAATTGATGGTGCCAGCAGAGTCGATTTTGAACTTCGAATTGAGGTCCCTTTTGTTGACTAAGTCAGTGAAGACTCCTTCAGCAGCGGGGCTTCTGCAGATGTTGCCGAGGCACACGAAGAGAACAGAAAACGGCTTTGTTTCGGCGTCTGTGATGGAGGGTGAAGCCATGGACGCGCGAATTGAAGAAGAGAAACGGGTTTTGCAGGAAATGGCAAAAGGGGTCGTTGGGTTTTTCTTTCTCAGAGTTAACTTTGCAGTTTGCGAGGAAGAAGAGAGCTTCGGGTTTGGTGAGAGGAGGAGGAGTTGGGAACAGTGGCAAAATCGTAAATTAATGACGCTCATTATTCCTTCACTGGTGGTGACTCGACACGACACTGTCCTCAAATTTGACGTTGGAGGAGCTACACTACATGCTTCACACCCAATAATTTTTTGTTTGAGACGCCCCCCAATGAAAATTATCCTCTTGGTTTTTTTTTTTTCTCTTTTCATTGAGGTATTTTATTTTTATATGATGGTAGTGTTTTGTTTTATTTTATTAACTTTTTGAGAGATGTTTAATAAGTAAACAATTTTAAAAATTATTTTTTATCCAAGCACATGCATAACTGTGAATTAAGATCCTCTTTAGTGATCGGAAGCATACAGTAGGAGAGAAAAAAACATAACACTCTAATAACAAGTGGATCCCACAAAGTATTGTGTCTTTCCCACAGGTAAAGGAAGAGACACCAAACTCCATAATTATATGGCAGTTCACTTTTACTAGTGGTAAACTGATAATACATTTATTTTCTAAAGAATATTTATCTCAACTTTTTAAAAAATAAAAGAGTTTAGTTTTAATACATTATTAGTGTAAAAAAATTATATTTTTCATAAGTAAGAAATTATTTTAAGAATGGTTTTAAAATTATTATTTTAAAAATCAATAAATTTATAATATATAACTATATATTATTGGGTGATTATGTATAAAATATTTATATGGTTAGTATATGCTAATTAATTTTTTTATAAAAATATTAATGTAATATTTTTAAATAATGATTGATTATTTCTCAAAAATAATCTCAACAAAATATATAATTTATGGGGTTGACTTTTTTATCCATTAAAAATTTATTAAAAAATGAAAAATATTTAATATCCTAGTGGGAGTAATTCAAACATATCTTACAAAAGACCTCCTAATTTATCATAACTTTTTGGGAAGAATATTTTAAAAAGAAAAATACTAACGAGACACATTCTAAAACATTTTTACATACTTTTTTTTTCTATTTGTTGAAAGTTATTAAAAATATATATATAATTTTGTAAGTCTCATTTTATTCAATAAATCTTTGTTATGATTTTATAAATTTTAACTAATAAAAGAAAAAGAAAGTATATTAAAAAAAATATGTTAGAAAGTGTGCTAATAGTAATTCTTTGTTTCTTTTTCATTTTGTTTTTGAGATAAGCTGCTTGTAAATGAACCTGAACATACTATACATTGCTATTTCATCCTTGAGATGAAAGAATGACACTGCATTACATGCACAGCTTAATTACTCCACGTTTTAACTTCGCTCACCTAACATTTACAGGCATATGAAATGAGCAACGGCAACATTTTCAAAATTTTGTATTGACCATTTGTATCTTCACAATTCTATCGTATTTGTGCTGAAAACATAGATAATGTTTAAAATTTGACCCAGTAATTCAGTGTCTTTCCATTTATTCCGTACAGTTTTTTTTCTCTCTATCGAGCCAGATGCTCTTTAGTAGGACTCTCTCGTCGTTGTATATGTAACTACTGAAAATTCAAATTCAAGAATGTGCTATAGTTTATTTTTGGCTCAAGGTCCTGTATAGTTTATTTGGTATTTGATCTATACTCGGGCACATTTTGACCTTTTCAAATTCTTTCTGTAACTTATTATAAATTCAAAAAATAAAAAAAGATGTGTACAAAGACATATCCAACAAGAAGAAAAAGAAAAAAAAATTGAATAAAAGATATCTCACCTTAACACTACAGTGAGAACAATGTTAATTAAATGTCATCAGGTGATTACTTTTTGCATTACCTTTTTCAATTAATTGCATTATGGCTAAAAGTATACATTGTCTTCTGAACTTTTTTTTATATCTTAAAGTACCATTATTGAATTAAGAAGTAAGAAATGTTACTGTGACATCTTTCATAATTCATAATTTGACATGTTTTACAAAATTGATTAAATTAATACAGTAAAATATAAAAAATATTAATTTGGTCAACCAAAAATATTTAAAGCTTTGTTTGACCGCGTTGAAATGGAAAAGAAATAGAAAATAGGAAATAAAAGTACAGGTCGTGGAACTCACATTTTTATTTTAACTCATGAGGGATGAAATAGAAAGGTCACTTTTTTTCCACTTTACCAAAAGTAAATCTATTTGGAGAAAGGCTTATGAGCGAAGAAATACAAAGGTCACTTTTTTTTCCACGTTACCAAAAGTAAATCTATTTGGAGAAAGGCTTGGGCTATTATGCTGCTCTAATTTGTACTTGGCATGTTCTTGTTTGATAGATGGCAGGGCGAGAATGGAATTTATACATGTGTTTTTTGATATATGGCAGGGTGAGAATGAAATTTATAGTTGTTTTTAGATGGACCATGATAAAATTGATTTTAAATTTTGGTTAAAATTGATTTTAAATAGGGAAATGATTTATTTTTAGAAGTTTTATTATAAAATTAAGAAATTCAGTACAAAAATTTAGATTCAACATATAAATTATTTAAAATTACTCAAATTCAAAATTAATTCTGAAATTAAAATTAATTATGAATTTTTCTCTAACAAAAAGTCAGACATATAAAAATATATTAAAAATTAATTATAAACTCAAAATTAATTTCTAAATGATAAACCAAACACACAGTATATGTATCCACATAATCAATTATGTGCAAACATATTCGGTTGTTGCGCGCCTTCCTTTGTTATTGGAGTCATATAATTGATTTTATGGAGTGTCTGGGGTTCGAACTTAAAAAATAACAATTACATATGAAAAGAATAAAATGGTCTTTTCCGGAAAGAAAAAAAACTTTCTTTTCTTTTTTTTCAAACCAAACAACTTCATAATTTTATTTTCATTTTATTTTTCTTCTATTTCTTTAGAATATATTTTTTTAATAACTTTTTTATTCTAATGTTTTCTTAATAATTTTAACTAAGAAGGCCAATAAATTGAAAAGAAAAAAAAGACAAGAGAGCCAACATATATTTTAACCTTGTAATTGTTGAGAAAAAAAGGTCTTGTTTTTTTAGGAAGATAGAAAACTAAAGCAGATTTTGTCTTCCGATGAAATATTTTTCATATGGATGGTTTGAAAATTAATAAAGTGAAATTCTTAATTGTTATTCTAAAATTGCTTCCATTTAAATTGGACAAGTATGTTCCAAAATGGTCCAAGTGCATGAATTAATCGACGTGAGATTATTTTAACTTCACTAAATATCTTAAATTTGAATCTAGAATATGTAACTGTTTTAAATACTTGAAAGAAAAATTTTATTGTTCATAGTGATTCTATTGCCTCAAACATAATTGTTTATAATGAATAATTCTGGTGATCTAAACAAAAAGAATAGTTTAAAGTGCACGCACCCACAATTTTTCACTTATCCCCAAGTCCAACCCATCACTTTTCAAACTTTATTTTTTTTTTTTACCAAAATGGATAATTTCATAAAACTATTTGCTAGGGTGTTTTAGAAAACTATTTAGCTATATTGGTGATTTTTGCCAACTAGAATTTAGGAGGCGTCACTTCAAGTGAAATATTATGTTTTTCATTTGTACTCTAAACAATAGATGACGCTACTTTAATTGACTCTTCCTATTTCGGGTATTTTGTAAATAAAAGTGGTGTCATTCGATCAAGTAAACTTTAAAAAAAAAAAATTGACATCAAATACATTTAATGCTAGATCTAATATTATCATTTTCATTAAATTTAGCGTTGGTTGAATACGTGTCTAGTAATTGAATCTTATGTCACCATTTTATATTTACTAATGAAAAAAAATCACATTATTGCCACTTATTTTTATGATTTCGTAAGGAAAATGATGATAAAATTTCATAAAATCCTAAAACCAATAAATAAGATAAAAAAATGATATTTCTATAGTTATTAATGATAATTTATAAGTTTAAAATGAAAACATAAAATAAATCAAAACATTATAAAAAATTTAAAAAAATCAAAGAAAATATATAAAATATATTTAATATTAGCTTGACTGACATTAAATACTTACGGATAGGACATGGGAAAAAAAATGTGTTAATCAAAGTGGTATCTTGACAAACCAAAAAAAACTGGGGATGACAAAAATCACACATGTAAATAGTTTTGAAAAATAACTTATATAGGTAAAAAAAAAAAAAAAAGTTCCCTTTTCATGTAGAAACCGGCGTGTTGCTGTTCAAGAAAATAAAATAAAAGACAGGAAGTGACTTACCCGCGTGGGTTTAAAATCCAAAAAGCACAGAGCATTCACTCCAGTCACAGTTACCCCCCCTGCTCACTGCTCGGCACCTGACACACTGCTGCGTCTTCTTCTCCCCATTCCCCAAAACCATGGAGTCTCAAGACCTCACCGACCACCTCCACAGCCTCAGCTTCACTTCCACCACCGCAGAAATCAAACGCAGCACAAGCTTCAGCTCCTCAACCACCACCTCAACCTCCTCCCACTTCAACACCCCACTCCCCAACGCCAAGCCCCACGCGCCCTCCTTCCTCCAACGCCCCCTCTCCCTCTCCGACCTCCACTTCACGCGCCGCCTCGGCTCCGGCGACATGAGCGCCGTCTACTTGGCGGTGCCCAAGGAAAGCGCTGGAGCCGGCGGCGCGGTGTTCGCGGCGAAGGTGATGGAGAAGGAGGACTTGGCGAGGAGGAACAAGGAAGGCAGAGCGAGGACAGAGAGGGAAATTCTGGAAATGTTGGATCATCCTTTCTTGCCCACGCTCTACGCCTTCATCCACGCGCCTAAGTGGCTCTGTTTCTTGACGCCGTTCTGCCCCGGCGGTGACCTGCACGTCCTCCGCCAGCGCTTCCCCAACAAACGCTTCCTCGAATCCGCCGTCAGGTGCGCACGCCGTTAGTTTTCTTCGTATCAAATCATTGCTTTCTTTTCTTTTTGTTTTTTTCTCGGGGAATGATCCTGTGTAGGCTGCGTGTTTCAGTGTATAGTAGTATTTTTTTCTTCTGACATATGCTAATCAGCTCCTCACATCATTGCTTAAGAAATAAAAAAAAAATTATTACAAAATGTTATTAAAGCATGTTTAGTTACCAACAAGACAAGAGTGATACCTGAATTCTGATTTTCTGTCCGTACGATAAAAATAAAATGTCTCAGAAAGAAAGAATTCCACCGATAATAAGTCATTTAGGTTCTCCTGATAAAATTTAATCATTTGCTTTGTTGATACTCCATACAATAACATATAATCATGTTTAGTTGTTTCCTGTGATTTCTATTTCTGAATTTTATTTATTTTAAATTCTTTCACTTTATCTTGAAGACACTAGTTAACTAGACGTTTTTTTTTAGGATGTACTGAAATTTAACTTATAGTACTAAAGTATGTTAGTAAAGAATTAAGGATGTGATAATGACTTTTCGAAAAATAATTCTGGCACGTGATGATGTGCCTATGCATTATACGTAAAATTACTTTTGAGGTCAAAACGACAACGCACTATGGTAGCTCAATTTTTGTGAGAAGTTTTGTGTGATAGCTATTATAAACTTTGTGGTACCCATAGGATGTGCATGATTACCCTTCGAGGTGGTAGATTAATTTTACCAGAGGGATATATTTTTTTTTTAAATGTAAAGTTTACAGATTTGTGGGGACTTCGCAGAGTTTTGAACCTGCAAAAGTGTATACTTTATATCTTTTTTCTTTAGGGGCAATCTACCCAGATGACGAATCTTCTTGTTATCTCTGTATATATGGAATTATGGATTCTGGATTATGGAGTAGAGAGATACTCGAGGGAGATAACATATTTTAAACTTGATTCATAATTCGTTGCCTGATTTCTAGATTTTATTTTTTTTAAGAATAATAAATTAAATGTGGTCCCTATTGTGGGATTCAAAACCCCTAACCAAGGCCAGGACCACGGGAATATGCGATTTTCCAAATTAAATCTGTTTCTAGAATATAAATGAATAATTAATTTGTTTGTTTTTTTCTCTAATGCAATGTATTTTCTATTTTCTATTTTCTATTTTCTATTTTCTATTTTTCTTTTTGCTTGTTATGTTTCTGCTTTATGATCAGATAAAGAAAAATGATGGTCATTGCTTGTCTGTTTGGTGAACCTTCAAAAGATTCCTATGCATGTCAAATAGTTTCTTTCATTTTTTCCCCTTTTCATTCAGCACGCTTTTATGTGATAAAAAAACTCCCACATACCAATGGAAATAAAAGCTGAATCATTCAGAGACATGTTCAAGTTTAACTACCCCAGATTTTTCTTCTAGCTAGGTGAAACGAGAAAATGCTTGCTAAGTTGCTAACTTTGCATGAAGAGTCACTTTACTAACCGCTTTTGTTTTCTTGTCATTATTCACACGTCTCACTCTCACATAAAACATAAGACTTTTTTTTAATCATCTTTTGACACATGCATATGGCCGTGTCGTTGACATTTCTTATTTTCTTTTTCCCTACATGGAAATTATCGATGTTGTCTCATAGATGTCGCACAACATATATGCCAAGTTCTAAAGCAAAAACATTTCTCGTCTTACAAACAAACAAAACATCTGTCTCGTCATTTCTACAAACATTCTTGCTCAACAAAAAGAATGTTAATTATAGTTAATATTACGAAGTGACAAAACACGTTAACGTTTTATTAAAATACTTACTATAAACTCCAAGAAATTAAGCCATAGTGGAGCAAATCAGGTTCTCATAACTCACAAGTTGCATGTTGTTCAAGTTCTTAGTCGTGTTTTGGAGGTGGGGTAAATATGAGTATCCGTACAAGAATACTTGAGTTTAGAGACTTCTCTTGCCTTGAATTAGGGTCTCATCTCTTGATAAATTTTAACATACCAAACAAAAATGCTTGTATACAGTAGCCTTAATTGCACTTAAAATATGGCATGCTAGGTTTTGCCGATGCTTAAGACATAGTTTTTCTTTTGGTTTATTACAGGTTCTATGCATCGGAAGTGTTGTTGGCTCTTGAATACCTACACATGTTGGGGGTAATCTACCGCGACCTGAAGCCCGAAAACGTGTTAATCAGATCAGAAGGCCACATCATGCTCACAGACTTCGACCTTTCCTTAAAATGCGACGATTCCACATCAACGGCACAAATCATCTCCGATCAAAACCCTCCCCGCACAGTCCCACGCAACGATTCCCACGTGGAACCCACACGTGCCACTTCTTCATGCATGATCCCCAACTGCATAGCCCCCACGGCCTCATGCTTCCACCCAAAACGCAAGAAAAAGAAGAAACAAACCCATTTTAATGGGCCCGCCTTCGTGGCCGAGCCCGTTAACGTCCGGTCCATGTCGTTCGTGGGGACCCACGAGTACTTGGCTCCGGAGATCGTGTCCGGTGAGGGACACGGTAGCGCCGTGGACTGGTGGACGTTGGGGATATTCATGTTCGAACTGTTTTATGGTGTGACACCGTTCAAGGGCATGGACCACGAGCTAACCCTGGCGAACGTGGTGGCTCGGGCCCTCGAGTTCCCGAAGGAACCGGCGGCTTCGGCAGCCATGAAAGAGCTTATCTCGCAGCTGCTGGTTAAGGACCCGGCGAAGAGACTGGGGTCGGTGATGGGGGCCTCCGCGATCAAGCACCACCCGTTCTTTCAAGGCGTGAATTGGGCGTTGCTGAGGTGTACCACTCCTCCATTTGTTCCCCCACCTAGTAGTGCCAAAGCTATATATGATGATCATCAAACTTGTCCTGAGATTTTCATTGACTGTTATTAATGGACATGAAATTTCACCCGTATATATATATATATATGATACCTCCATAAAACTGTTTTCTTATCAATTTATTTTTCTCATTATTTATCTATTTATACCACCTCTCTCTTTGGGGAGTTTTAGTTTTTATTTTTTATTTTTTCATATAGCCATCAAGTGTTGTTACAGCTTCTGAGTTATAAGTGTAAAATTTGGTATCACTTATTATTTTTATTTATTTTTTACCTAAAGTTGTAAATAAATTATTTACGATTTTAGTTTTTTTTTTTTTTAACTTTAAAGTTATTAGTATTTTTTTTTCTTTTTTTTATTTTATGACTTTTGAAGTTGTAATTTTTTTATGACTTTCAAGGTGTAATTTTTTTTACATGTTCTAAGTTTTATTAATTACTTTTATTTTATTTTTTTGTTTTCAATTTTTTAAAAATTGTAAATATTTTTAATTTTATTTATTATTAGTTTTATTTAATATGTTGTATGTTTTTTATGATTTTATTTAATATGCTATATATTTTTTAATATTGTTTTATTTAAAATATTTTATATATTTTTTAATATTATTTTATTTGATATATTTTATATATTTAAAATTTAGATAATCTTTTAATAATGTTATTGAATTTGATTTGTTTTTAAATGAAATAAAAAAGTAACTTAATGATATTTAATATTTTTTTAATATTTATTTTATTTTAAATACTTAAACTTTAAACCAAATATTAAAATAGATGGTTGGATGTGATTTGATGCACAATGAATGGTGGGATGGAGGGTCCTTATTTGTCGCATGACTTCAAAGTTGAGAAGAATGACATGACTTCACTATTTGATTTTTGAATATTATATTATATTTTTAAAAGAATATATGTTATAATATTATAAGTGTTAAGTCTTTTAATAAATTATAAGTATTAATTTAATATTAATTTAGGATTTTAGAAAATTAAATAAGTTATTAGATAATAATATTTTAGAGTTTAATCTTTTAATAAGTTATAAGTTTTTATTCTTTTAATAAGTTTAAAGTTAATATTATTTTAGGGTTTTAGAAATTCAAATAATTTATTAGATAGTAATATTTTAGGGTTGTTGAAAAATATTTTTAAAGTTTATTAGTATTATTTTCATTCTCTTAGATGTGAAGACAAATGACTTTAATATTTAGGATTTATATTTGATATTTCAAAATAACTAGAGAAGGTCAATCAGTATATATAATGATATAGGTGAACTAATTTCAAATAGGTATAAGAAACGTTAATTGTGTGAAAATGAATGACATAATTATAATAACTATTCATAAAGTAAATGATTAATATAATTTATGTTTTTTATATTTCTTTTTAATTTTAATTTGTATGATTTATTTTATATTAATACATTATGTTGTTTTTAATTTAACAACTACTTTTATTACTAATTTATTAGATGTTGTTAATAGTAAATTCCTTTACACAAAATAAATATATTATTTCATAAATTATAAGTTAACATTAATAACAAAATATTTTTAAATAAAACTAGCGTTGTCTAAAAATAACTTAATGATATTTAATATTTTTTTTATTTTAATATTATAGACAACGTGTTTCTTATTTTTTAAAAACTTTTGTTGTCACGTTGATTGTCTCGAATAGAAAGAAAAAAAAATAAAGTATCTTCACTCTAACCAACTCCTAAGCTCCCATCATTCGAGATGGCCTTAGTTACTTTTTTTGCACTTCCCTTTTTCCTTGCAAGTTTGATTGAGATTTTATTTGAAATTTAAAATAATGTTGAATAAATAAAACTAGCGAACCCACAAACAAATAAACTGCTAAATCATTATCGGGTAAATAACTACAACTTCCTCCTTAAAACATTTTTGTGTATTTCATCCTATTCGTCTCCCTATTTATTAATTTTCTATATTTCAAAAT
Organism: Glycine max; assembly: GCF_000004515.6. Lineage (NCBI taxonomy): Eukaryota > Viridiplantae > Streptophyta > Magnoliopsida > Fabales > Fabaceae > Glycine > Glycine max. The sequence goes on from NC_038248.2 coordinate 7,009,971, forward strand.
TTATTATTTAAGTTCCATTGACGATTAAATTTTAAAATTAATATTTTCTTAAAAAATAAAAATTTTAAACTTTAAAATTACTTGAGAAAAAACTAGAACCATGACTTTTAAAGTAAGAAACATATTCTTTTCTATTACATCTAAATGATTATTTGAATATTTGGTGTAAAATATAATATTAATATAAGTTTTATAAAAAATAATTCAAAATTCAAATTTTATTCTTTTTTAATTTATTATATTTTTATAATCTTATATATTATCTTTTAAAATATATTATATAAGATTAAATTCTATGTTTACATATAGTAGAATATGTATATTTATATAACTTTTATTTCATTTTATTTATTATATTTATCTTTTAAAATAGTGTTTGTGATTTAATGATAATATTTTTTTTTCTACATTAAGATATTCATGTTATCTATTATAATATAGATAAAAAAATGCTGTCAACATAAATATTTTTAAAAATAGAAAATATTATCATTTTATTTATTTACGTATCTTTATTATATCATTTAATTCTTTTAAAAAATTACATACTTGATTAAATATAAATAAAAATACTATTATAACAAATAATAAGAGTATTTTAATATAGGTAAAAAAAATACTGACATTAAATCACATATATAAGTATTTTAAAGGATAATAAAATACTAGCATTTTATTAAATTATAATTTATATAAAAAAATATATTAAAGATAAAAT
>NC_038248.2:7011802-7059099 GCF_000004515.6 Glycine max
TCCTTCCCTTTCAACTCTTCTTTCTTACTCCTTCTATTTTCACTTTCATAATTATACTTTTTGGAGGCACCAACATGATACTTGATATTTGTTAATTGCTTGAATGGATACAGTAGTTTTTCTTTAACTTCTTCTTTTCCCCAGAATTTTAAAGATCAATAACGAAAAGAATTGTCTTTCGAAAAGAAAAAAATAACGAAAAGCACTATTATTGAAAGAACTTCCATTTTTAAATAATATTTTTTATGCTACATACACATAATATATAACATGTAAATATATTCATCCACAATAATAACACCATTAAATATAAATATGACAATAAATATTATAAGCGGTTATCACAAAGAATTACAAATATGTCTGCTTTCTATTTTAAAATTATTAATTAATATGAATATAATTATTTTGATTACATATACCCAAAAATATATTTAATATTTTAATAATATTTATCAAATATAATTACCTGAGCATATATTAGTAAATAAAATATTAATATAACATATTGTCGACGTGGAAGACGTTGAGGACCTGTACCATGCCTTAGGTCTTTGTAGTGCACTACAACCATATATTCTTTTTTCTTCTCTTTGTATTCATTTTCGTACACCCTCATGGTTTTAATTTTTTTTTTATCTAAACACAAAATTCTAAAAATAAAATAATTTCAATTGAAGTATTTAAAATTTTTAAAATTTAAAATTTTTCATAATTTTAAATTTTCTTAGACTCTAAGATAATCACATGAATACATAGAAATACTATAAAAACACTAATTATGTTAGAATATCTCGTAAGATAAATTAATGTAATTATGTTAGAATATCTCGTAAGATAAATTAATGTACAAAAGTTGAGATTTTAATAAATAGTAAAATATCTATTCTTTAATAATGATTTTTTTAACTTTTTTTCATTTTTAATGATAACGAATTAATCCTTTTTATTCTTGTTTTTTTAGAATTATTTTTCAATATAAATAAGAAAAAATTATAAAAAATATGTATCATCACAAATAGATTATTGAATACAAAATTAACAAAGTGCAGTATTAAATTTAGTTAAGTTTGTGAATGTAATCGATTTGTGCCAAATTTCAAATAAGATCTGGAAATCCAAGTTTCTTAATTAGATACAATCTAATAAAAATAAAAATAGAAAAAATGATTCAAAAATAAAAAAAACTTAATAAACAAAAAATCCAACAAATTTGAAATCCGAAAAATGAAAATTTCTAGCAGACTAAAAATTTCGTCAATTCCCTTAAAAAAGAAAAAAAAAATTCTTTAATAGAAGCGCGGGAAAATGCACATGCTAGTAGGCTAGGCTCTTCCTGCCGCTCCCAATCTTCAACTCACACTTATCAGAGCTTCAAAGGGTTTTTCACTTTTCCCAAACTCTCATAACTTCCATTCGAAAGCGTCACTCCTAAAACCTTCGATCTGGTTGCGACAATGAGCGGCGATGGCCGGAGACGTGACCGGAGAGACAACAGAGCATCCAAGAAGCGGAAGCTGAACCGCACTCCCGAGGAAGAGCTCGAGGCGAAATTAGGGTTCGATCTCTTCTCAGAAGGTGAAAAGCGTCTAGGATGGTTACTCACTTTTGCATCCGTAAGCACGTTGCTATTTCATTTTCATCTTGTGAGCTTTCAGCCTGTGATTTGAATGTGTTCGCTAGTTATGATGTTCGATTCACTAAACATGAGTACGAAAGTGAATGTCACTCACTCCTCACGATCACTATTGCAATTCGCAAGCATTGATTAAGCGTGAATTGAACTGTTATTACATAGCCGTGTCTAATGAACGATTGAATTGCATCACTCTCAGTCGAGTTTTCCGGTTCCTATTTATAAATATGCAATCAGAACTAGTTGGTTTGCTGTAACATATATCATTCTGATGAACTTAAACATGTTTGTTCATACTTTTGTAGTCTTCTGTTGACGATGAAGACAGTTACAAAGTGTACAGTTGCGTTGATCTTTACTTTGTTGCACAGGTATTTTTTGGCATAAGCTTACTTTTTGTTACACTAGAAGAGTGACTTGGTTTGGGGAATAGTTTACTGATCTGAGCCTGCTTGCAGGATGGCTCTTCATTCAAGACAAAATTCAGATTTCGGCCCTATTTCTATGTAGCTACAAAGGTAAGTGAGAACATTCATGTGTGTACGTGGTTGTGTGGCAGCATATTTGGGTCTAAGTGCGTGTGTGTGTGACTGGAATCATCTATGTTCATTGTGTTTGTGGATATATTCTCATTCAGTTTTTATTTTGTAGTACCCATTATGATGATGGTGTTAATTATGATTATATAATTTAATAGGATAAAATGGAGATTGATGTTGAAGCATACCTGAAAAGACGTTATGAAGGTCAGATTGCAGATGTTGAAATTATAGAAAAAGAAGACCTGGATCTTGTAAGCAATTTATGCATCTCTTATCTGCTTTGCTTTGTCTGATACATGACAAGCAGCTTTTAAAATACAAAATTCTGCACTAGTAATTTTTTTTATTGGATTTTATTTGTTAATTTCTTTGAGAGTCTTTAGAAAGTCAAGTCAATATGATTCTTCTTGATATAGTCTGCATTAACTTCTCGTTATTGTTTGTGGATTTGACAAGGTCTTTCTGAAAATAAATCTGAGATTGCCATATTTCTTTAAAATTATCATTTTGCTTTGATTCAAATAGGCTGTGCTTGCTTTCTTTCTCCTCATAAATGGACTCTGATTTGCTTTCATGATTCTCAACAGAAAAACCATTTATCTGGGTTAAGAAAATCTTATTTAAAGCTTTCATTTGATACTGTGCAACAATTGATGGATGTGAAGAGAGACCTGATGCCTACTGTTGAAAGAAATAAGGCCAAGTCTGATGCTGCAGAAGCTTTTTTGTCCGTGTCAACAGAAAGAAGGTATATCAATTTTCATGGGACAGAAAATTATTTAGATTGAAGTATCACATTGACATTTTATTTCCTTTAATGATGCATTGCATTTTTTTTATGTCGGATAATTTTAGTTAAATAAACTTTTCTTTTTATCTGATCTGATCCTAGCTTGCTTGTTGCTTAGCAGAGAACATAGACCTCAAGATTTTCTAGATTGCATAACCGATGTTCGTGAATATGATGTTCCTTATCATGTTCGCTTTGCTATTGACAACGGTACCTTTTGATATTTATCATTGTGTTTTTAATATTTATTCAGTTATCCTATTTTCTGATGCTGTGCTATTGTCTATATTTATCATGACACTTGCAATCACACGTGAACTAGATATACGGTGTGGCCAGTGGTATGATGTTGGAGTGTCCAGTAATAATGGGGTTACACTTGAGAAGAAGACAGATCTTCTGCAGCGTGCTGAAGTTCGTATTTGCGCATTTGACATTGAGACCACAAAACTTCCATTAAAATTTCCTGATGCTGATTATGATTTAATTATGATGATTTCATACATGGTAGATGGTCAAGGGTATTTAATCATAAATAGAGAGGTAAGTGTCATATATTAATGTTCATGCTATCTCTCTATCACTCTGACTCTGTTATTTACTTATTTATACAAAGGAAATCAGCAAACACATCTCATCAAAAGCCTCTTATCATTAGTATTCTCATGATCGATATATTCTAATTTGTCTTTCTTTTCATAAAAGATTCATGTACTTAGCTTGTTTATCTGCAAGGTTAATTAATTTGCATTGGAGTATTGAATACAATGTTGGAACTTGATTCTGAAATTTAGAAATACAACTAGAGATTACAGAGCCATTTTCAATGCCAAATTATGGAAATTGGAATATAATATTATTTAACTCATGCATCAAATGTGGTTATTAACTGATCCTGAAATTCAAATATAATGTAAGGCATTAGTCATTGTCATGGGCTGATGACTTTAAATATTTGCGTTGTTTTGTTTTTAGTGTGTTGGGGATGATATAGAGGATATAGAGTACACTCCAAAACCAGAGTTTGAAGGGTGTTTTAAGGTGACAAATGCTCAAAATGAGGTAATGGTATATTTAAATCCATACACAATGGGAATATTGTATATGTTATCTTATTTCCTTGTTGAAACTTGGTTCTACTAAGTTTTTTTTTTCTTTTCTTTTTAAATGATGATTCTAATTTGTTACTCTTTTTTTCCCCAGATTGAGCTTCTTAGATTATGGTTTTCTCATATGCAAGAGGTGAAACCTGGTATCTATGTGACGTATAACGGTGATTTCTTTGATTGGCCATTCCTGGAACGAAGGGCAACCCATCATGGGTTCAAAATGAGTGATGTATGTTGTTAACTTTTTGTTTTTGGCAATTGACTTCTATTAAATGGTAAACAAGTAAATGTACTTGTTGGCATGTCTGCACAATTCTCCATTTCTTTATGGTGATGTATGTACTTTTTATTTTTAGTATGTAGTGTGAGAACTGAGAACTGTTCCCTTAGTATTTGAGCTTGAATTCGACTATGTTATAAAATAGTTCTTTTAGTCATTTTCGCATAGATGTTTTGGGACAAATCATGTCTGTTTATTTTTGGTTTCTGTTTTATCCTTATTCCAAAGCAGTGAATCATATTAGTTTTTCTTTTTTAATTGATTTTGGTATTCTTTTTCCTTCTATTAATGATTTTCATGCTTGTTATTTAATCTTCCAGGAATTGGGGTTCAAATGCGATATGAATCAAGGGGAATGTCGTGCTAGATATGCTTGCCATTTAGATTGTTTTGCTTGGGTTAAACGTGATAGTTATCTCCCTCAGGGGAGCCAAGGCCTGAAGGTACAAAGTTTGAACTTGAGTTCTCATCTGTTTTGCATGATTTATTTTATTAATTATGAGTGTTATTATCTTCATTGTTTCTAACTAACTCTTTAGGACATAGTTTTTCATTCATGATATATATATATATATATATATATATATATATATATGTATGTATGTATTTATTCAAAAGAAAAAATTCATCTTTTATTTATATTCATGTGGGGCATGGGACTTGGTTATGGCTAACCTTGCTCTAAGCCTCTAAGACAGTCAAATAAGGATTCTTTGGCTCCTACTGTTTAGTGTTTTTCATTTTTTTTTCTTTGGTCAACCAACGAGTTTCATTGAAATAGTGGACAAAACCAATGTAAAGTAAATGAATAGATAAGTTCCAAACCGTCTGCTTTTTTTTTTTAATAAAGGAAGAAATTAACAGAATGAATTTAAAAGTAAAACTGACACCATAGTTCTGAAAGCTCATATAAGAAGTGTCCAAGCATTGATAAGAATCATAAGATGCTGTAGAAAGTTTTATTAGATTCATCATATTTGATATATTTAATTCCTTTCCTCAAGCTATGGTAATCATGAACAATGCTAATGGCATAGCAGTCTTCATGTAAGATGTTAATACATAAGCCAAATTTCATTTCGGACATTCCCAAATGATATTAACTATGTATTCATTTATTTATTATATTGTGAAAATCATTTTCTAAATTTTATGATAAAAAACTTTATTTTTACATTAACTTGATTAGTTTCCTTGTATGTTATAATAAATAGTGTAGGAATAAGTCATTGTCTCATAAATTTCTGATTAACCAAGTTTGTCCTTTCTCTAATTGACATTTCTTTACTTTTATTATTTAGGCAGTTACAAAAGCAAAGTTGGGATATGATCCATTGGAGGTGAATCCTGAGGACATGGTTCGCTTTGCAAAGGAAAAGCCACAGGTATGAGTGATTTAAAGTGATATCTGTATTGTTTATTAAATTGTTTTGATATGGTGTATTGGAGATGAAGCATTGTAAGTAGTGAGAATTTTTGGTTTTTTTACTATTGATTAAATAGTGTATGAATAAGTGGTGAATATATTTGAATGCCATTTTTCTCTTGTTGGCTTGCATGCTATGATTGTGCACAAACTAAGTATTGATTTGATTGCTGCTGCTATTCCCTAGTCATTGAAATGGAGGATAGTGAAATAATGGTCTTATTTGCCTAATAAATTGTGATGCAATTGGTTTTGATTGGCATTACTATGTTAGATTGAAAAAGGGCCTTTTACTTGATGCTTATTTTCTGGATAAAACAGATGTCTCCTAATTTGTTGGTCTTTTGGGTTCTACTTTTGGCAAATATATATCTCGACAGTGGGATTATAGTGCATATCCTTGTACCCCAACTCACCAAGTTCATGGAAGTGGTGTAGCTTAATGATTGTTTCCACTTTGGATTACTGAGATTCATTTTAAGGAAAAAAAAAGTAATTTAAATTAAGAAGTCGTTCTGAAGTATCATGCCTTTGTTTATCAAGAATTGAAGAACTGTATAATCTTGAAGTTGTTTTATGTTGGAAAGGACTAAGGAGCATTATTTTTATCCCGGTTTTTTCCTTTCAGAGTTAGGGTTTGTTCTACTTTGACATTGGAGTTTTCAATCTGAAAAGTTATGCTTCTTGTTGGTCACGAGACATGCTAATCATTTTATTTATTTGAATTGCTATTGCAGATGATGGCCTCCTATTCTGTTTCTGATGCAGTGGCAACTTATTACTTATATACAACTTATGTTCATCCCTTTATTTTCTCTCTTGCAACCATTATACCCATGTCACCAGATGAGGTTTTGCGCAAAGGTAGTGGAACCCTGTGTGAAATGTTGCTTATGGTGCAGGTGGGCTCTTATGCACGTGCCATTCATGTTGAAATTCTCTGCTTCAAAATTTTCATTTCATGGCCTTTGGTTTCCCTTGTAATTGTGTTTGCATCTTTTACAGGCATACAAGGCTAATGTTATATGTCCTAACAAACATCAATCTGACCCAGAGAAGTTTTATAATAATCATCTTCTTGAGAGTGAGACGTACATTGGTGGTCATGTGGAATGTCTTGAAAGTGGTGTATTCAGATCTGATATTCCATCTAGTTTTACACTTGAGCCATCTGCCTATCAGGTTTGTTGTTTCTATCTTCTTGAATTACTTTACCAGTGACTAGCATTCATTTATATTATAAAATATACACAATCTTAGCAATTTTCATATGTTTAGTTGTTGTTTATTGTAATTCTAGTAGTTTATATTTTATTAACTCAATTATGATATCTGTCTGTAAGTATGTTTCACTAACCATGGAGTGGCATGGTTCCAGCAACTTATCAACAACCTTGATCGAGATCTACAGTATGCCATAACAGTGGAGGGTAAGATGGATTTGGAATTTGTTTCTAATTATGATGAAGTAAAGAATGCAATCATGGAAAAGGTACGGATTCTGATTTTTGTCTGGTCAATTTTTCATGTATTTACTAGCATAAAATAATCATGTCCGCATCTGTAATTTAACTGTTTGGTTTCATTTTTTAAGAATAAAGATCAGTATTTGCTACTCATGTGTCATCACAGTGGCTGTGATTTGGACATTTGTTTATTGTGGCCTAAAACTCTGGAAATTACAATATGCTTGTCATCAATAACACATGACTACTTCTCCTTATGCATGCAGCTTGTAAAATTACGAGATGCACCAATACGTGAAGAATGTCCCCTCATTTATCATCTGGATGTAGCTGCCATGTATCCAAACATAATTTTAACAAACCGACTTCAGGTATGATGAGATCTGTATTTTATATTATTGCTCTTTAGCAGGATATGCAAGTTGATAGAAACAGACACTATCCAACTGAAGGGAGATTGTATTTTGATTGAAAACAGACAGAAATTACAGAAATAGAAGAGCAAAATGCTCCTAGCCAAGGAAGGAAATCCTTTGGTCCCAAGCTATGAGCTGAAATGAAAAAAAGATACACATGATCCCCACCACATAAAGCTTTCCCCATTTGTCAGATTCACATTCTTTCACTGTAGCTTTTCCTTCCGATGTTACTCTCTTCCCATACACCTTCTCCTAATTGCAATTAGGCCTTGGATTTTGGCCTTTGTGAATACACTTGTAAGACCTTCCTTTGCTGCATGGGTCTAACCCTGGTATAGGAGATTTATTCATTGAAAATTTAGTTTTTACCACCATAAATTGAAGAATATAAATATCAAAAACAGAAAAACATGTAGACAAAATGAGATAATTTGTTATATGAGTATATTTGACTTGAATGTTTTTAAATATCACTAGTGTTCTCCAATTATCCTTTAGATGATTTTTCAAAATAATGTGAATAAGACTAGTAAAAGTCAAGGATAACTGCTATACGCAGCTTGAAGCATATTTAATGGGAATATGGCATTTATGTAGTCTTTGGCATATATGAAAATACTCAGCTGGTGGCATGGAGTTTGTTGTGGTCTTACACACTTGTGATTGTTGATAGAGTTGTTTCTTAGCTTTTTATGGCAAAGGTTTAATGTGGATAAGCATTTAAAGTAAAATGCTAGGAGATAAGTTAAGGATATGCTTGTTTTCTGTTTGATCTGCCTGCCCCACTAGGAGTTGTCATCCTGAATATTGAAATTCTGATAAATATGAATCTAAATTCCCTGAGGGAAGTTTCTTTCTAATCGCAGCCACCGTCAATTGTTACGGAGGAAGTTTGCACTGCATGTGATTTTAATCGTCCCGGAAAGACTTGCCTACGCAAACTTGAGTGGGTTTGGCGTGGAGAAACATTCATGGCTAAGAAAAGGTTTAATTTTCTTTTTGCTTAATGTTTCCTGTTCAGAAGATTTTTTTAGCCCAATTTTGAAAAATTAATAAATGATTGACGATTGACTATAACTTTCATTTGAAATCCTTCAGTGACTATTATGCTTTAAAGACACAAATTGAATCAGAGTTTGTTGATGATTCTGAGAAGAACAACAAAGCCTTGACCCACTATTCTGAGAAGTCATCAAAATCTTTTCTTGACCTTCCCAAGGCAGAGCAACAATCAAGACTGAAAGAGCGTTTAAAGAAATACTGCCAGAAGGTTATGGCTGTTTTATTGAACATGCTTGTTTAAATAATGTTACGATATACTAAATCTTGATGGATTCCACAGGCATATAAGCGGGTACTTGACAAACCTGTTACTGAACTTCGAGAAGCAGGAATCTGCATGCGTGAAAATCCATTTTATGTTGATACTGTTCGCAGGTGAGTGAAGATATTTGAAGATTAATTTTGAATAATAAAGTTAACCTTTGCATATCTAGTTTGAAGAAGAGTAATTAGTATGTCCTTATATGTTATAATCTGTGGACCATATTTGTTATATTGCTCATGGATATAATGTGTGGTTAACCTTTAGAGACACTCTTTAAGTTTCTACTCCGCATTTTTTCGTTGCTTGTGTTGCACTAAGCCTCAGTTTTGTGCTATCTGGTTCAAGTTTCCGGGATAGAAGATATGAATATAAAGGTCTCAATAAGGTTTGGAAGGGAAAGTTGTCAGAGGCCAAGGCTAGTGGAAATTCTATGAAGATCCAGGAAGCACAGGTATGAATGATATTTGTTATGGTTCTTCCACAATTTATTCAGTGTACTATGAACAGTACTTCATTATGACAGGATTTCATTTTAATTATTTAATGACCAGGATATGGTTGTGCTTTATGATTCATTGCAACTTGCTCACAAGTGTATACTTAATTCCTTTTATGGATACGTCATGCGCAAGTGAGTATATTGACCTCTGTATTTTCTTGATGTTTCATCATTGGAGTTTATTTAGTTACATTTGCTATTTCTTCTTCTTAATCATCCCGTGCATTGATTTTTATCTTACAGGGGTGCAAGATGGTACTCCATGGAAATGGCTGGAGTAGTGACATATACTGGTGCAAAAATCATTCAGAATGCCCGCTTACTAGTAGAGAAAATAGGAAAACCACTTGAACTAGACACTGATGGTATCTGGTGTGCACTACCTGGATCTTTTCCGGAAAATTTCACTTTTAAAACGAAGTATGCTCTGTTCATATATGATTGCACTACATGTATTGAAATTTTAATTGATTGTTTTTTAGTGACAGCGGCCTGAACTCTGGCTATTCTAAGATGATCATTTTTTAATTTGTTCGTATTATGAAGAAATTTAGGAAATTGATGACTTCCAAATGGGACATTGATTTGGGTGCCTAATTGTTTATTAGGATGATTGGATATTCTTGCATCATTCCTCCTGCTTTAGTATAGCGCTTGAGGTGTTGGCTGTAGGCAATATATTGTGCTGGATCCTACCTACTTTTTACCTTGTTTTTCTTCCAAATTGTTATTTTCTCTATCTAGTTTTCAATAATTTTGATTGCTGTTGCTAGAAATTTATATATGATTATCATATTTAATGGATTTCAGAGACCCAAAGAAGAAGTTTACAATCTCATACCCATGTGTTATGCTTAATGTTGATGTGGCAATAAATAACACAAATGATCAATACCAGGTCAGCTTTTAATTTTATCTGTAAATGTTTTATTTAATTCACAATTTGATGCTGATTCTTCTGCTTTGGTGTTTTGCAGTTAGTGCTTTGCTGTTACTTACGATTACTATATTCTTTCTATTTTCAATTTCTGACAGACACTCACAGATCCAATCAGGAAAACTTATACAACTCACAGTGAATGCTCTATTGAATTTGAGGTGGATGGACCATACAAGGTAAAATGTAGCCTTAATTTATGATTTAAATGTTTTCCTGAGTTTTGAGTATATTTAAATGACTTATATGGCTTTTCTTTGATGTAGGCAATGATCCTTCCCGCTTCCAAGGAAGAAGGAATTTTAATTAAGAAGCGATATGCTGTTTTTAATGATGATGGAACCCTCGCAGAGCTTAAAGGTTTTGAGATCAAGCGCAGAGGTGAACTGAAGCTAATAAAAGTTTTCCAGGTATATTGATAAAGAATAGAGATCTTTAGCACCAAGCATAAAATCATGCAATATGCTCTGATAATAATAACAATATGTAATTTTACTTTCTTCCTGATCCCTGTCACATGATGGAATGATATAGCTGTCATTGTTTTTAATACAAGGCTGAGAAGTAATGATGTCAACATCTGTGGAACCAAAACTAGTTAAAGTGGATGAAGTTATATATATTAACTACTAGCAGTTTTGTTTTATTGGATAGAAATTGGTATTTAAAAAATTATACTTTCTATATTTTGCAGAAATAGTAGCCCCAAATTTGGTGGTTGTCTATTCTCTGGATTGGCTCGTGTGATACCTTTGATGACATTCTCTTTATGTATTTTTATTTATACCTTGTCATCACATTTTTTTAGAAAAAACCTGAATCATAACCTTCAACTGTTGTTCAATGTTGAGGTTCTTTTTAATGGTTATTCGAATGCAAAATTAGAATGTTCGTTTGAAGTTCTCATTTTTTAATGTGAAACACATTTCTTGTAACAGGCTGAACTTTTTGACAAGTTTCTCCATGGTTCAACTTTAGAGGAATGCTATTCAGCTGTTGCTTCAGTGGCAAATGGCTGGCTTGATCTTCTTGATGTATGCTATAGATATTCAGTTTAATTTCTACTTCCTAGTATAATTGAATGATATTTAAGAACATTGATGTATGTTTGCTCTAATTAGTTTGTGGAAGATATTGATGATCGTGACCTGATACAACTTTCTGTTTCCTTGTGATATCAACTCTTTCTGTCATACAGAACCAGGGAAAGGATATTGCAGACAGTGAGTTGCTTGATTATATATCAGAATCAAGTACCATGAGCAAATCTTTAGCTGATTATGGTCAGCAAAAATCTTGTGCTGTTACCACTGCTAGACGTCTGGCTGACTTTCTTGGCGATACAATGGTCAAAGATAAAGGTCTTCGATGTCAGTACATAGTAGCAAGTGAACCCAAGGTCTGATCCATGTATAAAATGGAAAATTTATGAATCACACATATATTTATATCCCTTTTCATTTGCTCACCATAATCAGCTTCTTCAATGCCCAGTTACTTTAATCTTAAAAAGTCTTTGTTTTTGCAGGGCACACCAGTAAGTGAGCGTGCTGTTCCTGTAGCAATATTTGAAACTGATGCTGGTAACTTTTTATTTTTGAGTTTCTTAAGTCACAATTAATAACAAATTTATTCTTTTTTACATTCTAAATAAGGAGGTGTATGCTTAATGTTTGCAGAGGTAATGAAGTTCTATGTCCGAAAATGGTGCAAGGTCTCATCAGATGTTGGCATTCGATCCATAGTTGACTGGTCCTATTACAAGCAGCGGCTTAGTTCTGCAATTCAAAAAATTATCACTATTCCTGCTGCAATGCAAAAGGTTCATTCAATTTTTTCTTTCTGGATTGAAATAATCCATTCTTGTTTGCTCCTGTGTGTATATATATATATATATATATTTTTTTTTTTTTTCCTGAAAGAGTTTAATGCTCGCAGGTTGCAAATCCCGTCCCTAGGGTGGTTCATCCTGATTGGTTGCATAAGAAGGTCCGTGAGAAGGAGGACAAGTTTCGCCAACGGAAATTAGTTGATGCCTTTAAATCAATGAATAGGAATGAACACTCAAAAAGGCATGATGACTCAACTCGTGTCCCTCTTGTCATGGATGGTGATATTGTTAATGAGTTGGAGGACTTTGGAAATAAGGACAGGAGTTCTACATGCAGACCTAGACCAATTATACGGCATTATGAAGCTAACAATGAACAACATTCAAGGAAGGTCAATGATCAAGAAGATGTGGAGCAGCAGCATAATAAACCATTACAACAAAATGTTTACAGAAGTGTAGATTATCAAGGATGGCTTCAAATAAAGAAGCGAACGTGGAAGGATATTCTGGAAAGGAGAAAGAAGCAAAGGTAAAGTGCTCATTGCTACCTAAATATTTAAGTCCCGTTCTTTGGGGTTTTGTTTAAATGAAAGAGCTAAACAATGTATTAAATCTACATCTGCTGGATGTTCTACTGAAGTAATTTCCTTTACTGTATTATGCCTTTAATTTTATTACCAGCCACCAAGAATATGATACTTTTAATTTAATGGCAGCACATACAAAAACATAAAGGGGTAATTTAGCAGTATAGTAGAAGTTTATATTCCTGTATTTCATTACTTTGTTTCAGAATTTGTATGAGACAAGTCTTATGTGTAACATATCAAGAATTTAGTACTTACTAAGCTATTCAAAGTTTAATCAACAGCAATCAAGACATTCAAATTAGGAGAGCAAAAATAGGATAACCACAAATATCTACAGTTTTCTTTAAAGGTGCCACCAGAACAACTGGAAGGGCCAATCATGAATAATGTGTTAGAGGATCCAATTGCAATGTATGGGACTTGAATCCCACATTGGAAGTATGTGGTTCTACTGTGGTTTTTTAAGGCCTTAGACTTTGGATTCTATTGGGAGAAATCTAAGTTCCACATTGGCTAAAGGTAGTACCAAGGTAGAGTATATAAATGGGGGACAACCCTCACCCTACGAGCTAGCTTTTAGGGTTTAGTTGGGCCTAAAACCACATTCTAATATGGTATCCAAGCCCATCCTAAATCCATTAAAAACTAATAAGGGTCACCTACCATGTTATGCATGCACCAAGTCCAAAAAGTGTTGGGCGTGAGGTGGTGTATTGGGACAACCTGTGTCCCACATTAGCTAGAGATAGTGCCAAGATAGAGTATATAAGTGGGGGGCAACCCTTATTCTATGAGCTAACTTTTGTGGTTGAGTTAGGCCCTAACCTACATTCTAAGAACTACAAATGGGCTAGCTTTTATGGTGTGGTTCTCTCAAGGTTCTTATCGATTGTTATCAAAGCTTTCCTGTGTCTCTCAGTTGCAAATGAGTGGCATGAGTGGTGATGGTGGCATTGCATTGTTTACTTGGGACTAATCAAAGGGCTAGTATGTAACACTCATGTGGGCATTGGAGCTTTGGAGTGTGGTTGGATGCTAGGATGCTAGGATGCAATTGCATAGTATTAGGCTTGAGTCCCACATTGGAAGTATGAGATTCTAGTGTGGGGTTTATAAAGTGTTACTGTGTTGGGCTCTCAAACTACATCTAGCTTTTGTGGTATGGTATTCCCACCCATGGTTTTTATCATTGTGTGACTGACTTTACTAGTAACCAGCCTGACATTCTTTACTCCTAAGCATTGTTTGCTGGACAAAAACCTGACTAACGAAGAGATTTTTGTTTCCAAGATTGGAGAATTCAAAGAAATCTGACCGTGTTAGTAGTGTTCTTGAACAAATGAATGGTAAGGGGAATCAGGGCAGAAGTCATGTCAGTTCATATCTTAAAAGGCTTGAGGTAGACTTAACAAAGCGTCACTGGCAGGTTTGTTAAATTTTGCAAGTAATCAGCTTTTCAATATGATTGGTATGATTTTTTAAATTCCTTATTCTAATCTTTTGGTTCAGATAATACAACTAGTCCCCAGTTCACTGATAGGCCAATTTTTTGCTTGGGTTGTTGTTGATGGGAGTATGCATAAGATTCATGTTTCTGTTCCTAGAGTCTTTTACCTCAATTCAAGATCAGCAATTACTGAAGGATTTATGGGTAAACGTGTTAACAAGACTCTTCCTCATGGAAGGCATAGTTATAACTTGTATGAGGTACTGTGTTGTTGCTTTTTTAAAAAATATATTTTTCTTATTAATCTTTTTATTTAAATGGGGCAATATTACTTTGGAGATTTTGCAGGTCTCAATTAATGAAATTCAATATGGGGAAGCAAGCCAAAAACTTGCAGCTCTTCTAGCAGATCCTGATGTTGAGGTCAGCATACTTATTAATAATCTGACTATATGTGTGTGTATGGGTGAGGATCAGGTTACTTCGTTCAATAATATTCCTTGTATATATTAAATTTTAATAATCTAATCTTTAAAGATATTATCGAATAGAGAAAATCTATGAATTTTTATTAAATTTTAAACATGTAATATATTTTTCGAAAATATAAGTAAATGTTTACTATAAGATTATCTAATTATAAATGCCTGATTTATATAGAATTTGTGTATGATAATTGAGATGATAAATATTCAAAAGTTGAGTTGTTGAAATTTGACATATAGAAAGAGTTATTGAATGAATTAATTTTGCCAAGAGTTTCTCCTAAAATAACTTGATTCCTACTTTTGTATGAACAATTTGTTGTATAACCTATAATTTGATAGTTAATTTCGTGTACCGTAAATTCTTGTACTAGTACTAATTGGTAGTTTGATTTCGACATTTAGGTGGTTGTCTTTATTTTGAAAAGCAAATGACTAGATTTGTTCATGCTGTAAATGTAGAACTTATCAATATTGACTAATAATAGTTGTAATATTGTTTTTTTTTAATATCAACTTTGATATGACTGGCAATGGGCAAAGGGACTAGTTGTGTTCCAATTTGTGAGAATCTTTTATGTCAGATAAAATGGGAGTTCTTTCAAATTTGATTCATTTCTTACAGCCATGTATATTTCTTGGATTGTTGTTATTAAGGTACAGTCAAGAGCTTAAATTATATTATCAACTTTATGTTCATTGTGTAATTTATGGGATTTGTAGTTACATTGGATTTATCTGAATTAAATTTTTGTCAGGGAGTATATGAAACTAAGGTGCCACTGGAATTTAATGCAATAGTCCAGCTTGGTTGTGTATGTAAGGTGGACAAGACTGCTAATAAACGTAGTCTACAAGAACCATGGAATTTAAGTGAATTGCACATGAAGACCACAGCAGAATGTGCTTATCTTGAACAATCTATATCTTTCTTTTATTTTTACCATAGGTAAGTGGAGGCTCATTGTTTAATTATTTTCTTCCTTCATTTTTTTAGTTAAAAACATATAATTGCACTTGATTTAAAAATTAATTTCATGACTTGTCCATTATTTGTGCATTGTTTTTTAATGATGTAGTTTTACTTTTAACACTCATTTGTTAACTTCAGCATCTCTGAGGGACGGGCTATATACATTGGATATTTTCCTGCATCAAAAACAATGACTGTTGTGGTGGTTAATCCCTATCAAAACAAAGATTTATCCCCGGTTTTTCTTGAAAGACATTTTCATGATGCTTGCCAGTCTTTGTCTATTGAGCCACCTCCGAGGAATGGCATTAATTTTAAGGTAAATCTACAACAATTCTTTGATCATTTTGTTTACATGCAGTATATCTTAAAATCTAATTTGTATTTGTTCTTTTAATTTTTTATCTTTTAAAATTTCTTCATTTAAGAGTCTGAAGTTATCTATTTTCATGTTTGTGTATAATTATGTCCCATATTCAGGTGGACTATGTTGCACATGTCAAGGATGCTGAAGCAGTGATGCAAAGAGCAATAAATGGCCACAGGTTATTTTTCCTATCTTGGTTTACTACAATGCTTTCTAAACTTTCTAGAATTACCTTTATTTAATTCTACTAATTTCTCTCTCCCCTTAATTATCTTTGTAATGCCCCATTAATTTCAATATGCAATTATTAGAGAAGTGGATTTAATGGGAAAGTGTGGAGTAATTAAAAATGATGTAATTAGAGATTAAGGGTAGACTTAGAAAAAATATATAATCCTTCATAGATTTTATAAAGTAACTTGTATAAAGGAACAATGGAAGTTTTTAAAATGTGACTTGTAAAAAAGAACAGGGAGTTTTCTCATACATTTTCTTCTTTTAGGATAGATTTGTAATTATTCTGACAGGTTTGTTGCCTGTAGTGTAGCAAGAGTGAGACAAGATTTTGAATCTTGAGTATAGATAAGCTAGTAGCACTTGAGTTTATATATAATATAAATTAGGTTTGGTCTGTCTGGACCTGATTTTAGCCATAAATTCCAGATTTTGATGTGACTCATGTGTTTGGGTGTTAATCGTAGGGGTCTGTCCCACTGTTGTGTACATGTTACATTAATTAATATTCAAAAGCAGATTATGAGTGATGGCACCTTCAAATTTTTACAATGCTCAATCTTTATGGTCTTCATAAGATTGAGGCTTTCCAATTCTCTCCTTTTTTTTTTTGAAATTCTATATTCTATATTCTATTTACTTATTTTGGACTGAGTTATTTTGTTCTTCTCTAATAATCTTAGTCATGGGAGGGAAAATCACATGCCTATGGTTGCTGTCATTGAATGCCCAAATGTTCAATTAGTAAAATTGGGCATCCGAGCTCTGGATAATTTTCCATGCCTGAGTGTTCCTTATAATGCACGTGATAGTCAGTACCAGGTAAAAATGTTTTGAAACAAGTGGTCCTTCTCAAGTATGTCTGTATTTAGATCTCTCTCTTATTTAATATATTTAATTTTGGCTTTTTTAGATTCTTGGATGGCAACAAGTTGCTGCTAAAACTGGAATGCAACGTTGTGCTGCATCAGTCCAATGGCTAAATCAAAGAATTGCTCTCTCAAGATATGCCCATGTAATTACTTCAATCTTTTGTAGCATATCTGAGGGAAAATTATAAAAACATAGAGAAAAGGATTTATTTGTAAAAGAAATTTTCAGTTTACCGAACAAAATTGGTTAATCAAGACAACAAGTAAAAACATATGCAACACTCTTTACATGTTGTTAACTGTGGTAAATTGTTCTCAGCAGAAATACTTTAAGTTGAGAAATTTTATTTTGTAATTTTTCCAACATTTTGTTTTCATATGCGCATCTTTTGCAGGTACCGCTGGGGAACTTTGAACTTGACTGGCTTATATTTATTGCGGATATCTTCTTTTCAAGAGCATTGCATGATAATCAACAGGTTCTGATTTTAATTTGAAGTTATTGGAATGTTATCAACAAAATGAAACTTATTGCCTTTTCTTTGTTTGTGATGTTTTACTTCTCACTTGAACTAAATGATTTTTATCTTTGATATGCTCAAATGTCGGTGTATGTTTTTCTTAAAGGACAGTGTCAAACATTTGGTGATTCAGTATATTCCCTAAAATGATAATTCATTAAGGAGATATTCATTTGTACAGGTACTTTGGATATCTGATGATGGCCTTCCAGATTTAGGTGGAATTAACAGTGAACAGAACTGTTTTGTCGACGAGGTATGCCATATTGATATTTTGGTTCTTTATTAACTCAATTTTTTGCAGACCTTTAATGTTTCCTCTTATCAATTTTGCAAAGCTTTAGTGTTCTGTTCTTAAGTAATTATATTTATTATTATTATTATTTGAGAATACAAATGAGTTCTGCATGCCTATGAAAGCTGCTGTTGGCCATTTGCTTTACTATACACTAAACCACTTTTTTATTTATTTACAAATAGTAGTAAGTAGTAACAACTTTTTATAACATGACGACCATTGTCAACTTGTTCTTATTTTGTAAAAGATATTGGGGGACATCTCCCAGTTTTAGTAACAGTTAGTGAACTAATTCACCTGTCTACATAATGATCATATTTTAAACTGTGGGTTCAGAAGGTTTGTAGTTTGTGGATAAATACTATAGGTGCCCAAACTGTGCCACAATTGTCACCTGGGAATAATTTTTCCTTGTTATTAGTCATTATTTGATGATTTAACATGTTCATCTTTGATCTCCTTAAATTGACTGCTTTGCTATTTGAAAATAGGTCCAACAACCTGCTCTTACATATCCTGGAGCTTATAGAAACGTAACTGTGGAGCTAAAGGTTCGATAATCTTAAGTTATTCTCACCAAATTGAGCAAGCATTTAAAAATTAATGGGGATTTTATTTTACTTATTTATTTGCAGATACACCACCTGGCTGTAAATGCTCTTCTCAAATACAACCTAGTTAATGAAATGGAAGGAGGCACTCTATTAAGATTTGGTCATGAACTTGATTCTGGAGCATTTTCCACAAATGATCAAAATGGTTTTGACGAGTCTACCTCATGTGTACAAGCCTTTCGAGTCCTTAAACAGTTGATCCAGCGGTGCCTAGCTGATGCAGTTACATCCGGAAATGTTTATGCTGATTCAATTTTGCAACATCTGTATAGATGGCTTTGCAGGTTTTGACTAACTTTATTTGCTTGCCATTGTTAAACTACCACACAGATGAGCCCATGGGCCCAAACTGCCTATAAGGTATATTAACAGCCACCCTATTTTTCTCTAATTAATTACTATATTCCTTCCTGTGTTGCAGCCCTAAATCAAAACTTCATGATCCTGCTCTCCACCAGTTACTCCACAAGGTAAACAATTTACACTGAAAGAAGCTATTTAGTGCATGTAATGAAATTCATTTCTTAGTTTTCCTTTTTTTTTCATAAATTTTTGTTTTTTATATTTCCAAATTGCTTTAGTGAATTAGATTATTCCCAGAGATGGTATACTACTTTCCTACCTGTTAAGTGGGTTTTCAACTATGTAGGTCCTGTTATGGGTGTTAATGTTATATTTGGAGGCTTGTAGATCCTGTTTTGTTCATTTCATTGCAATTTACACATCTAAGTTAAAATCTCTTAATTGCATGTCACTCATGTCCTTTGATTGCATTGATATTTATAGGTCATGCAGAAGGTCTTTGCATTGTTGTTGGCAGAGTTCCGCAAGTTAGGTGCTACAATTGTATTTGCAAACTTTTCAAAGATTATTATAGACACTGGGAAATATGATCTGTCTAGAGCCAAAGCTTACTGTGACAGTTTGTTAAGAACTATACAATCAAGGTCAGTCTTGCAAAAGCCATAGAAATATTTTTCTTTTATTATATAAAAAAAAGTTCTTGCTATCTTTTGGATAATTTGACCAAAGATAACAAAAGTTGGAAACCTTTGTCCTACTTCATTTAAGAATGAACAATTACAATTTTCTTTTGAATTACACAAAGTTGTGACGAAAGAATCACTCAAATCTTTTTTCTTTTTTGTCAAATTCAACTTAATTGAAATTAAAACTGATGTTTGTCGCTCTATATAACCTTGTATTGCTTATTTTTGTAGAGATCTATTTGAATGGATTGAGCTTGAACCACTGCAGTTCTGGTGCTCGTTGCTATTCATGGATCAGGTTTGATCATCATATTTTTTGTTGTTCATTGTTTAGGCCTAACTACTTTAGTGCATGTTTGGATTGAAGTTTGCAAACTTAAGTTTGGGTTAAGCTGAAGTTTGCAAACTGAGTTTGCAAAAGTATCCCAAGTATTGCTTCTCCAAAATTGAGTTTGCAAGCAAAATTTTACTCTCAAACATAATTTTGAGAGGTAACCAAACATGACCCCAAACTAATTTGGGTTAAATATGTTTTTGGTCCCTGGACATTTTCAAGTTTTCACTTTTAGTCCTTAAACAAAATTTTAGCAGTTTTAGTCCCTGAACTTTTAGTCTGATAATGCTTTTAGTCCTTCCTGTTAAATGATGATGTGCCGTCAATTTTATTACGTTTAGCGGTGGTTTATTTTCTGGTGGTTTTAAGCCGCTAGAAATCGCCTTGTTAAAATGAAATAAACAATTAATGGCAGCTAAAAAACCCCAAAATGTGCATTTGCCTTTTCTGAAACCTGATCCAACATCAAAATCAGAATAAGTAGAGGCACAAATCCATTTAAAAAATAAACTCAAATCCAGCAAAAATTAAAAAAAAAAGTTCAAAAAAAAGGAATTAGATCTGAAACCCACAATTACCCAAACCCAAAATCAGTTCTCCTTCTTCCTTTTATTGCTTGAAACCTGCAACAACCCCCACTCTAATCCCAAACCAAATTGAAAAGGAATGAAACCTTGGGCAGCTATGCTCATTGTATCAGGTGAGTTCAATAGAGAATTTAGTTGTGAAGAAACAATTGTTGATCGATTCAGTTGGGGATCTCGGTGATGAAGATGGTGAAGCACCCAAACGTCGTGGCACTGCACAAAGTCATGGCCAGCAAGTCCAAAATCTACATCACCATGGAACTCGTCCATGGTGGGGAGCTTTTCAACAAGGTCTCCAAGGGACGGTTAAAGGACACTGGCCAGACTCTACTTCCAGCAGTTTATCTCTGCCGTGGACTTCTGGCACAGCTCTGCTGAAAGTTGGCGGGGGAAAACTCGTCGCCATGGGTGGTGGGGGACGTTGTGGCGCTGGTAATGGGGGATCTTGTTGGGGGTGATGTGGAGGCTTCACATAGTCGCATTTTGTCAGAGTTGAGGATTTTGGAGGGGAAGAGGGTTGGTGTGCCACATTTTCTATTTGGTTTGGGATTAGGGTTGGGGTTTTTGCGGATTTCAGATCTTCCATTTTTTTTTTGCTAGATTTGTGTTATTTTAGACCTGGTTTCCATTTTGGAGGTTTTTAGCTACCATTAATTGCTTATTTCATTTTAACAAGGCAATTTCTGTCTGTTTAAAAAAGCCACTAAACGTAATAAAATATAATAAAATTGACACCACGTCATCATTTAATGGTGCTATTTAACGAGAAGGACTAAATGTATTAAAGGAATAAAAGTTCAGGGACTAAAACTGATAAAAAAATTTGTTAAGGACTAAAAGTGAAAACTTGAAAAATGTTCAGTGACAAAAAAACATAGTTAACCCAACTAATTTTTTACTCTCAAACATACTTTTGGACCTTCACACCAGAAATCCAAACATTCTGAATAGCCTGGGACTTGTTTGTCACTAAGATATAATAATAAATTAGTACAGGACTGCCAAGCATATTTGATAATTATTATTCTGAATGGTTGGTTAGAAAAATAAAAATATAGTTGAACTGTGGAAGTTTACAAATGTGAGGGAAAAAAAAATTTCTTACAATTATTGTCGAGAAAATGTTATGGATAGTCGTTGTCATAAATATTTTAAATCTCGCAGTACTTGTTTCTATCTTTGTTTTATATCAATTGCCTAATGATGGTGGTGAAGTGATGGATGATTTAGTTATTTGTGAAGATCAATAATTTTTACTATACAAATATGGTAATTTAACATATTTTTAATGTCATTTTGATTTTCTGCTTGTAGTATAACTATGGTGGAATACCAACAAAATCTGATGAAGCTGTAAATAATGAATCTCAAGTAGACATTATATCAAGCTGGAATATTGCTGAATACTTGCCGAAAAAAATCCAAGTAAGTTAACCAGTAAGAATTTTATCTTGAATATAGAATTTTTACTGGATTTTAAAATTAAATGGTGAGTCATTTAATACAAGAAGTGGTCTGCATTCATGTCTAAGTTGTTCATATTATGGATTTCTACAGGACCATTTTGTTTTCATCGTTTCTCAGTTCATGTATATTCCCTGGAATTATGCAAAAAAACAAGCACAAATCAGGGCCTCATTGCAGAATGGTGACTCCTGTACACCATCAATTAACATTGGAGCCGCAGAGGCTTTTGAATCAGAAATAACGGAATTTACCAAAGAGCAGGTATACCAATGACAGAAGAAGTAATTGAAATTGCATGCTTTCTTGTTTTTAAAAATTAGTTGATTCTTATTTTGTTTTACATTCTATTCCACAGATCGGCTCGTACTTCACACACAAACTGCTAGGAATTGTTCACGATATTGGTCTTCATATGAAGGGTATGAACAGATTAGAAAACAACCAGAGTACATCGGGCCTTCCTCCACTTACGGGTGATGTCCATAGAGGGGATGCTTCCTTGGAATTTATCAAGCATGTTTGTGCTGTCCTGGCCCTTGACCAAAGTGTGCAGCATGAAGTTTTGGTAATAATTGTTTTAGTAATGCTAGCAACACTCTTTTAACACACTTTGTTATTACTTTATTTTCTAAAAATTCAAAGTTGTCCTATAAACAGATCACATTTAAAAGCAAGTATTGACTTCTAAAATACGGACTAGTAACAAAGGATGTGTTAAAGAACGTGCTGTTTCATTTTTCTACTTGTTTTCCTTAGGTGTGTTGACATTACTAAGAGTGTGTTTGTGCCTTTGTTCTTTTTAACACAACGCAAAAGCAGCTCTCTTGTTGCTTTGTAATTTTTGCATCGGAAAGCACATTTTTCCCATTCAACATGATTCTAGCACGTTCTCAAACACATTGTAAATCAGTAGTAACATACTATTGTTTATGTTATATACTTGCTGCACTTCTGCAGCATGGTCTCACATAGGAATACTTTTAATATGTCTGAGACTGAGATTTCCTTGTTAAATGCATATGTTTCCTTGCCTAAGTAATTTAAGTCGAATGACTTCTTTCTCCATCAGCTGATTTTCTGGTCTCTACATTTTGGTGAGCAAAGCAATAATTCTGATTGTGTCCTTCACTTGCAGGTCTTGAGAAAAAATTTGCTCAAATATGTTGATGTTAAGGAGTTTGCTCCTGAAGCTAAGTTTCATGGTCCTTGTCATTCCTTCATCTTATCCAATGTCATATGCAGGTAAAAAAAATATACTTTTTGATTATCAATTAGTTTTAGGAGTTAATAAGTTTTTGTTATTGGGGAAGACACAATTTCTTGCTCGAGTTTGACTATCCCTCATGTGCCTACAACCCCATGTTATTAATTGTTTACCAAACTATTGAATTTCGTTTAATAAAACCATTGACTATTCCTTATAATTTCTTATCGTTTTTTTATGGGTCGATGTGGTTTGTGTAAATTTCTTGCTTAAGAAGGGTTACTGCTAACATAATTCATTTAAAATTAGAAAATGCCAAGGTCTTTTTAGCGTTGTCATTTCTCCCAACACTATGCAATTGCTTGTTGCCCTGTAGGGTTGGGGTTTATCTATCTATTATTTCTTAGGCAAATGTTTGAATTTGCAAGCTTGTGCACTAATCCTGATTTATACGGATGAATTTCCCATTGTCTTTATATGTTGGATCCAACAATGTTAATCATGGTCTAAAAAAAAAGTGCATTAAGATTCCTGTATTCACATCAATATTAATTTTTCTTTTTCGGGTACAGCTATTGTAATGACTGCAGAGACTTGGATTTGTGCCGTGATTCGGCTTTGTTAACTGAGGAGTGGCGTTGTGCGGTTCCACAGTGTGCCCAGCCTTATGACCGTGAGGTGATGGAGAATGCTCTTCTTCAAACTGTAAGACAAAGAGAACGGCTATACCACCTGCAAGATCTGGTGTGTACCAGGTGCCATCAGGTGAAAGCTGCACATTTGGCTGAGCAATGTGCATGTGCAGGCTCATTTAGGTGCAAGGAAGATGCAAGTGAATTTCGTGAAAAAATGCAAATTTTCTTGAACATAGCTTCTCGTCAGAAATTCCAACTTCTCCAAGAATGTACCTCTTGGATTTTAGAACTTAGATAGTTTAAATTTAAGTGAGGGCCTAGGATCAGAGCAATAGTATCTATGTATACAGTGGGTCCCTGCAAGTGTAGATATGAAAGTGTCCAAACCTACTTGTGACCAACAGTTGATATTTATGCATCCCTGTGCGGTGTGCTTGTTTGACACTGCTCTAAGCAATTCTTTTATTGTATTTATCATCTGCATGATGTAAATTGCATGTACATGAAATGTTTATCGTGATCAATGAAATATTTATCCTGTTGGCATGCAATGCAAGTCACTAAAACGAATGTTATAAAACTTGGATCAATGATTGATTCGGTAAAGGTCCTGGGTCAGTGGTTGAAGGTCACTGATTGAACTGAATTAACTGGTATAAATAAATAATTATATATAGTTATATATGAATACCAATAATTGCATTTAGTCTAGTGGTTTATTAAGCTTTCTCCAAATATTAGGATCAGAGGTTGATCCTTGCTTTTATAGAATCTTTTATTTTAGAAGTGACAGCTACACCATACAGCTTGCCTGTATTAGGGAACAGGTGCTCTGCATATTGATGTGACTCGAGACAACAAATGTGGGATTGAAAAAGTAACACCAGATGTGAGACTCAAAAATAGCACGAGATGTCTAAAATTGGGAAAAAAAAATTGGTTTGATCATACCAGTTAATAGTGTTACTTTTTCAATCGAATGAATATCTGATCCAATCTAAAGTGCCTTCTTTAGCAAGCCATTCACCCCAAGCTCCTTCGCACTTCCACTTATGTACGCGAACTTTCTGCCATTATTGCCGCGGTAAGGAAATGACCACAATATCTTTCGTCGTAACACAACGATATGGTAAGCAAACATCCCAATTATCAACTAACTCAAGTCTCATTGAATCAATCAAAAGTAGATTTTTCCATCAATACTTACTTGAGTTGTGTTATTTATTCCATGATACCTTTAGTCGTGTTATTTGTTCCATGTTTATATCCTTAGTTAAACACTTAAACTCAAGTCACTTTAGTAATTACACACCCAAAATTGTGTCAAAATTAATTTTGACTGCAATTTCCAAACATTGTGTCCAAATCAATTTTCTAATATCATCCAAAAAAAAATCATGCTACTAGACACTCACATTTACTTATAATTAATTCTATAAAATCATGTTTATTCAAAACTAATTCTACAAATACATATCCAATCACATAATATTTTTTTAAAAGCTAAATGAAAATATTATTAAAGTGAGTTCTAAGCACAAGAAGTGCCCGAACATGTTCAAGTAGCAAGCTCATACATAATATATATATATATATATATATATATATATATATATATAGTGAGAGAGAGAGAGAGGTTGTACAAATGTCCTCGAGCTTCAAACTGAGGAGTGAGGAGTACAGTGCTCAACTACTTATTTTACATGCTCTTTAATGGAAAAGCATATTAATCACATTTCTCATCAGTATCCATGTCAAATAACGTAAAAAAGATACGTTGTAGGATTTTGATATCGGTTACTGTGAAGAATTGCCGTAAAAAAGGTAACTATTTTTGTCTGTTTTTCATTTTCTGCGAAAAAGATTACAACTGCTTTAGGTTTATATTACCTTCATGCTACCAGAACTTGGAAATGATATGCATAATATTTTGCTAGATGGACTAAAGCTTGAATAACAGAATTTCATTCTACCACATGCTGATATCAAAATGATGTTTTAACATATTAGCTGAATAGATAAAAACAACATCCGACAAATGAAAATAAATAAATGCTAGTAACACTTTATAACACATTCCTAACATACTCTGTTATTGGTTAAAAATGATTGGTTAAATAAGATGTGAAACTAATAAAAATTTATAATTTTCAATAAATTTCAATCAATAAAAAGTGTGTTAGCATTTCTCAACAAATAAAAGAGATGGGAGGAGGCAGAGTTAACCAAATCACCAATGGTACAGTTCAGGAAAAAGAGTAGTGGTGAGCGTATTGATTTGCTTGATAGACAAGGAAAAGTAGCTGTATATACACCAATGTTTAATGTTGCAGACTATGGTTAGTACACGTATTCTCACCTTTTTATAGGTTTTACTATCAATAGAAAACTATCAGAATTCAGAAATCAACTATCCAAAAAGCTTAGCTTAACAATTCCTACAATGCCATTTCATTTGTACAATACTATTGCAACATGAAAATATTTGCATGCCAAAAGTGAATAGAGTTCGACATCAACTGGCTTCCAAATAGTTCATTACAGAATATCATGATCCTGATCGGAATTTTTTTAATAGAAAACTCTCTACTTTCTCTATGTTATTGTGGGTTAGCCTTTCTTCTTCTGACAGTCTTACGTGCACTTACAGTAACCTTGTTTTCACCTTCATCTTTCTGTTGCTCATTAACAGCAACTTCTGAAGAATTGACCTTGTTTTCACCTCCATCTTTCTGCACTTGGTCATTGTTAACAGCAACTTCTGAAGAATTGATTCGACTCTTCAAGCGCAATATCTCACCCTTGGCAGAAGCCAATTCCTCTTCAAATTTCTTACCTTTTTTCCCTAAATTCTCTCTTTCTTTGCCAAGTTTCATGATAAGGTTATGAGCATCTTCAATGTTGTCTTGGGCCTCTTTGCATGCATTCCTTTGGTCGGTTAGGGACTTAGTAAGCACCTCTTTCTCTTTTTCAAGGCTAGAAACAAGAAAATTAGCTCTCTGTAGTTCACCAGAAAGGATCACCGCATTTCGGTTCATTTCTTCTAGTGATTTGGTCGCCTCCTCCAGGTCCCTCTCAAGAGGTTTTCGGGACTCCTTGTCTTTTGAGACTTGCTGCTCTAATGCTTGTAAATCTTTGTTCAAAGAAGCAACTAACTGTTTTTGTTCCTTCAAATCCTCTGCTGTGGTTTCAGCCTTTTTGTAGACATCAATTAATTCTTTTTGTAGGCTATCATTCTTTTCAAGAGCAGTTGTTAGTTCTTTTGACACACCTTGCAGCTCTGCTTGTGATTCCTTCAAGTGTTCCTTGGCAGTTGTAAGCTCACTTGCTAGCATTTGTGCCTCATGTTTTCCATCTTCAAGGCTTCTCTGTAGTGATTCTTTAACTTCAGTGAGCTCAGACAAAAGCTTAGAGACCTTGAGCTCAAGCTCTTTGCGCAGTTTAATTGACTCAGTTAGAAAGTTTTCCAATTCAGCAAACTCATTTCTTGATTTTGCAAGATTCTCTTGGGTGACTTGGAGTTCATGCTTCAAATGATTCACCTTGCTAGATTCATTCTCTAGAGCCTCCTTCAAATCATCTCTTTCTTGGGATAAATCAACAATGACGGTCTGGTTTTTGCTTGCTTCACCTAGGGCAAGTTCGAACTGATCCTTTAGCTGATGAAGCTCCTCATCTTTTTCTCTTAAAACCTTAGAGTCCAAAGCAGCCTTCTTTTCAGCACTGAGCTTTAGGACATTGTATTCCTTCTCGATGACATCACATTTACTCCTAAAATCATTGTTCTCAAGAGTTAAGGAACTCACTCTTGAATTTAGTTCTATCACCAAGGAATCTTTTGCTTCTAGTTCCTCTTGGCTTTTCAGTAGTTCATCTTTCAGCCCTTGAATCTGCAATTGAACATTGGATAAGTCATCCTTGGTTTGCTCATAGGTAGAATTCAAACTCTTCAATTGCAACTCCTTTTCTGCAAGGAATGAATTAAGATTTTGAACAACATCTTCTTTGCCCTTGAGGTCCACACTCAGCAGATTGATTCTTTCCTGTAAAACTCCAATGGAATCTATCTTTTCTTTCAAATTGTTTTCAAGATCCTTTTTATCAGTATCAGTCTTTGAAAGCTCAGTTTTAAGTTGGCCAATTTGAAGTTTCAGGTCCTCAATCAAACTTCTCTCGCTTTTAAGCTCCTGTCCCAAGCGTTTAATAGTACTGTTTGCAGAATTCAGTTGGTTTATCAATGCCAGTTGCTCTTCCTTTGCCTTTTCAACCAGCTTGGCTTGTTCCTCCTGCTTGTTCAGTAACTTCAACTCATAGTTCTTCTTCAAGGAAACAATCAGTTCTTCCTTATCCTTTAGTTTGCTGCTCATCTGTAAACAGTAAATTAAACTGCTTAATTTTTAATAAACAAATACTCGAAAATGATTTTTAGAAGAAAAAAAATTAAATCAAATTAAATGGAAAACAAGCAGTCATTTTTTATCCTTAAGTAGCAGAAGGAGGAGAATACTCCCTCATTTCCCTCTTTTACTATATGATTCTTTGAGAGAGAGAGATTCCTCAAAGGCTATAACACACATCTGACCAGTTTCCAAGAATCATAAGAGTGCATATAAGCTTACTGTTTCTATTGTTGCAACAGCAGTGGACTTTTCTTTCTGAGCAAGTGTATAGAGAGCACCCAACACACCAGAAGAAAATATTCCAATTCCATTCAGGAGAGTCAGAAAGGAATTTGATGGTTGGTCCACTTCAGATGCTTTCTGTCCATAGAAACTACAAAGTTTAGACCACACTAAACACCCAAAGCACAAATAAGATAAGCAAAAATTTGTATCTGATCTTAACCGCACACAAACCTCGGCTTCCTGGTTATCCTCTTGCGTCTTCACCTCAGTTTCTTCTGCTGCAAGGAGAATGAATAATTACACAAGTTACTACAAAAAAGAAGACTGTGATGCTTTACTGAACATTTATAAATGGTAATATACTATCATCGACATCCCAGACTTAAGGCAAGGACATGGAAAATAAAATGCAGCACCACACCTGAGGTCCCTGAAATCCAATTTTCCCTTGGGGTGTAAAGGGCAGACCTCAGGAGGCATTCATGAATAATAAAAATATCTAATAATAGAGCAAGGGCCAAACATTGCGTGCATAAATACAGAAGGGGTCCAGAAAGGAAAAAATGGTGACCTACTTTTGACATGTGTATGGAGCTCTAATGGTATGCAGTAATGGACGTAAAATGATCAGCCATTCCTTTGAAATTAACAAATCAGTCCAATAATATAGAACATATCATAAGCAAAAAGTAGCAAATCAGTAAGCTTTTTTCATCCATTCCATTATGAAGTTTCTAAGTATCCATTTATTTTTCATCCTTGAGGAAAAGAATTGAAAATTCTAGTCTTTACAATATTCTAGATACAAAAAAGAAGGAACATGCATACTCACAGGTTGAAACTGCAAACGATTCTATTGCATTAGCATGGAAACAAGTTTTGAATTTATTTTTTTTCTGAATATTAAGGGGCAAAAAAGGAGGGAACACCTATTACATATTCCTATCATTTCTGATCAATTGCATGATCACTGCTCAATTAAAACTCTGCGAGTTTAAAAATGCTCACAAGAATCAAAGCGTGCATATCTAGGAAGTGATTTAAACACTTTAAATCCATATCTCTTTAATTCAAAAACAACACATTGCATTCAACCAAACAAGTATCAATAATTGAATCTGGGCTCCTAATCTTGAATGCTACTGAGCTCGGACGCATGAGCACTCCTAAAATTCTCAAATAATGGAAGTCAGAGTAAATCTACTCCAAGCATCACAACAATAATATAAATTAAAAAATAAAAAACAAGAAAATGTTTCAGTAATGTTATAAGCCAATCCGGGGGAGGATACTATTCTTTTTTGGGGCTACTAATTACGAATTCACTCAAAATTACGCGTCCTATGTAGGCTTTCTATTGAAAGAAAATCCTATTCAAGATACGGTCACACTTAATGTGGACACCTCTATTCGAATCTTTTTTTTTTTCACCACATAAATACAATCACATTATTATAAAATATAAAATACGGTTCATATATGATATATGAGTGATGAGTAGAGTAACGGAAGAAAAGCAACTTACTTGGGGTTGGGGGTGGAGGTGGGGATTCAAGAGCAGGGGCCCGCTTCAAACGGCGAAACGGAAGAAGAGCGATGCTCGACAAAAGAATGGTTCTTTTGTTACAGACTGGGTCTTTGTCTTGCTGGCCCAAGCACGAAGAAGTTGTGGAAGCTCGCAACTTTCTGAGCCCAGAAGAAGAAGAAGAAGAAGAAGAAGAAGAAGAAGAAGATGGGAATTGGTAGAGGGGAGAGTGGAGCAAGCAGAAGGTACTACTCGCCGCCATCTTCTTGCTTACTGAGTCGCAATGCGCCACATACAATGTGAATAGAGTGCTATGCTTAGCGGGTTTTTGAGCATGCGATGGGATGGTGATGCCCAATCTATCTGACGCTTTTCTTTTGCTAAGGATAATATATGGTTGGGAAAGAAGAACGATAGGAAATCAATACACCGGAAAATAGAAATTGTTGCTTTTTTTATCTCATTTCTTATTCGGATGGATGGGATCTTCTTTTTTGGTTGGAAAGAAAAAGTGAATAGGAGAACATGCAATTTTATTTATTTTTAGTTTTTTTATTTCGTGAAAAACATGCAATTATGTTGAATCACTTATTTATTTATAATACAATTTGAGTAACTTTATTGTTTTAATATTTTACTTAAATATATTTTTCATTATTGTGTTAGTGTTTTTTTTATTTTTTGTTCATGTAAGTTTATTTTTTTTATTTTTAATCTTTGTAAGTTGTCATTTTTTTTTTAATTTTGGACTTTTTAAGATTTTAATTTTTTTTATTTATAATAATCATAAGTTTACGCTTATAAAGACCAAAAACTTAGAAGGACTAAAATAAAAAAAATGAACTTATTGAAACCAAAAATAAAAAAACACTAACTTACCGTAACAAAAACATATTTAAATAAGTCTTAATATTTTGTCATTTTCTGTCTAATTAAGAAGAGACGGCTTTTTTTAATGCTCGCAAATTCTGTTTTCTCCCTATTTTGTCTCCTTAATTAAACAATGAAAAAAAAATACTTCCGATTTCTTTTTATTCATTTTTTTTTACTTTTTTTCTTGCCTCAGATAAAAAAAAGCATATAAGTGATATGGTTATGATGTGTGAATTATTTAGGGGCTAGGATTTAGGAATACTGTTAAATTAGTTAATGAATCCTCCACAAGCTAGAATTGATTCCTTGCATTAAATATTATATGTAGTTTTTGTCTGGCCGATATTATTTACAGGAATCAATCATGTTCGAGAAGTAAAACTATAATGAACGACAAATTGTTCCTTCAAGTAAATTATCAAAAATTTTGATTAATAATCCTAACAATTTTATTCTATTAACTAAAATATAATCTTTGGAAATATTTAATCTTGTCTTATTCCTTTACACGAGCATGGGTCAGTTAGGGAGGAATTAAAGGATTCACGAATTAAATGCTTTGACCCTTGAATGTTAGCCAAGCAATGGCCTAGAACTAGGAGATGTATGTATTAATAATGACAAATGAGCAGATACTGCAGATAATACAGTGTTAAGCCTCATGCTTAACATGGTTATCATTCACATCACACTTCATATTATTATTATTATTATTATTTGTCTATTTTTTTATGAAATAATAGGGAATTCAATACTTAACTAGCTGCCTTGTATTAAAAAAAAATGCTTCAGTTTTCACAATTTCGTTATCACTTATTCAGGTTTAATCATATTAACAAATAAATTCAAGATATTCAGGTAATAATATTACATATTTATTCTTATGGGTATAATGGATAGTAACGATAATTTCACAATTTTATTATTTTTCCCCCGTAAAAAAGTGGAGTTGCCCCCATAAAATGATTTTTTAAAAGAAAAGAATATATAAAAAATATATTGTCATGTGTTCATTCATATGGAGGTATCAACTAAAGTGTTAGACTTGTTGTATGGAGGAGTAGAATAATTGGACACTTAATGAGAAGTGTCTAACACTTGTCAAATAACTATCATGGACATGTCACTGTTGAAAACGTATCCCACATTGCGACAGTTCAAATAGGACTGGTGTTCATGCTTCACAGTTCAACTCAACACCTAGAGTGGCATGGAGGTTCATTACTATCTTGGATCTTGGCACAATTATCCATTATAAAGCAACACTACCATGTTTTCATTATTCCTTCAACCTAACTCTAGAAGGAGAAAGGGTCGAAAACTAGGAAAGAACAGGGAAAAAGGTTGTTGGAATAAATGCGGCGACCAAAAGGCTAAATGGGGATTCCGGTGGGGGATAGTTTTTGTTATCACTCAACCTACCTCTAAATATCATGTAAAATGAGAAAAAATATAAATAAATAATAGATTGAAACTGAAACCTTAAGTCAAAGGAATCCTGTCAAACTTGTTTATATAGATAGGTAGTATTAATTACACATCATTAGAAGATGTTTAGTTTCATCTAAATCATATCTTATAAATCAGATATCTTATCACATCATTATACATTAAATTTCTTATCCTCACCACCCAAAATTTAAACTATCAAGGACTTCCAAATTCCAATTCCGCACCTTTAAATTAGAATATTTTGAAACAAAAAGTAGTTTTTAGAGCACCCAAGGAATTCTCTGCATTAGGAAATGCCAATAATAACCTATCACTAATTAAGAAAATTATAGAAGAGAAAAACTATCAAAGGCAAAATATAACCTTCAAAAGGAAATTTGAAATCATTCATACTTGTATATCATTTGTAGGTTACTGACTTCGCCCATAAATAATAAAACCACATAATATGAAGCTGAACTGGATATATATAAACAAGTAGGTACACAGAAAACCGATTATCACATGATCCTGATGAACCTAAACCTGTGGCCAAGTCATATAAAATAGCTACTGAAATTACCAAGGCAAGTCATCAGAAATTTCAACCAGATATGCTTCATCAGTAGATATCATAATGATCCATTCTTTTCACCGCATATTCTCAAGATAGATAATATTCCTCTCCATCTGTGGCATTTAAGAGTTGCACAATAGAAAATAATATGAGAATTAGAAGATTTGAAGTTCCTACTAACTTCAGCAAAAATAAATCATTTCCAATACAAACCAAGAATTCCAATTTACATATCTTCTTTTGTCTTCTTAAATAAGAAAGTAACAGCCACAGATTGAAAATCACATAGCAACAATAAGCAAAAAATTCAATGCATATTTATGGCAGAATTAACCAAATCATAAGTGAAGCACCGTAAGTTTAGTTATAAAACTGATTCACTAAAGCTCTATTAAACATAAAAATAAATAAAAATTATTACCCAAAGAAGTAAAAACCTTAGCACGGTGATAATAAGAGGAGGGATCGCATGCAATCTTAAGATCTGTACAACACTCTTTTTCTACCTTCCTCTCCAATTGTGTGAATCAAGTAGGTTGTTCAGTACATAAGTATGTAGATGCAATCATGTTGCATTCAATCAGTAAAAAAATAGGGGAGACAAAAAAGAGTGTAAGATATTATCTGTACAAGCAAATAAAATAATAGTTTAAAAATCTTTCAATTTTCTTTACTTAATAAACAAAAACACACACAATCATCGACACCAAACTCGGAATGACAAATGGGTTTAACAAATATAAAAAAGCCAGGTACAACCACTGTTGTTGACAGGGGAAAAAGAAACTGCATTTGATCTATTTTTGAAGCCAAACCTAAAGTGATATTGATGTACCTTCACAAGGGTTTCAAATCTGCCTCTCAAATAAGAAAATCTGTTCTTGGTCCAGTATAAAGCCAGGGCGCAACTGAAACATCACAAGAAAAGTGTAAATCTTTGAAGTATTAAAAAAGGTAGAATCGAACAAAATCTAGGGTGTCTAACAATAAGGGAAAGAACAAAATAATTGATTGCTATGACGCTTTAGTTTTATATACATTAACAATTGTTCAATGATACAATGCCCCACTCTTTAAGTGCCTGTGTGATATTCGTCTATATTTTCCAAAAATGTCATACAAAATTTCAGCAGACTAAAAACCTTCACTACATTCTTCAAATAGAGTTCACAGCAAATCTTAATCAATCGACCGATGACCATTCAATAAATAATGCATTCAATTAATCCAGCCACCCACCAGATCCATATAGAATACACTTGATAAAATATGCTTATGGAAACAATTCATAAGCATGCAAATGCTAATGTATTCTTTCTTTGATAAAACAAGATCCTGGTACTTCCATCTTGCATAATCATACAACTTATCACAGGGCTGTTTTAAACAGGTGCAACCTATATATCTTACAAAAAAATAATTTCATGCTCACCTAATCAAGCCAAGATAATAAGTAACCATCCAAAATGGAATGATATTTTGGAGGTACTAAAGAGACAAAGTAGGTAAAATGATAATGAATAAGGGCAAGAGCACATCGATAAGATATGCTACGTATACGCACATACTCATGGATTCAGAACATAGTTTGGTGGAAATATATCAGTTATCCTACAAAGCCAGACAGATCGTCATTCATCCACTATAACCTAAAAGTTTGTCTAATGTCACATGTATATATAAACTACAGATTCATGATGGAGGAGTTTCCTTACGCATCCTTATCTTTCCTCTCAGATGCTTCAATAAGTTCAGCACATGCACGTCTTACTCCTTCTGCACCAATTCTGCAATGAACAAGGAAAAACACAGAAATTTATTACTCAAACCATCTAAAGTCCAAACTCTAAACAGCAATAATAATCTTGTCCCACCAGGTGAAATTGGCTACGTGGATTACACGAAGCCATCAGGATCTGTCAAAAGTTAGAAATAAAAATAAATAATTAAAAATTCAGGTTTATACACTTAGCTCATTATCATTGATGTGATGTAGAAAAACACATCAATAATAAAATTTTGTAATTCTTTTTGAAAGAAAAAAATCCAGCAATCTCCATAGATGATCAACGTGATGTATTGAGATTATAAAAGTGTGATGAACTTTATGTAAGTGACAAATTGAGTATGTATTAAATTGTGAGATCACAAGTGTATTGAAATGTGTGCTATGAACCGTACAATTACCCGACTAAAAGATCTTTTAAGGGTGACGAGTTAATGTGCAATGAGTATTATGATATGATTCATTGTGGGAATCCGATGAGTTAAATCACTTTTAGGCGCGACGAGTTAAAATTATTTTGAGAACAATTGAGGAGTCGTGTGTTTTGTATAGTTTATAGACAGAGTTTACGTATTAAAATATTTTCTGGGTTAGACCTGAATCAAGGAGGAGAGACCCTGACGGACTCTTCGAAGTCTAGGCCTTGGGGGTAAATACATCTGATTTGAGTGCTTCTTTAAGTCTGTGTCGATCTTTCATGGTTGGAGTATTCTCATAAAACAACGTAACTCTGAATGGTCTTTCTATGATTTTACCTAGTGAGAGTAACCTGACTTACCAGTGTGTGATCTGTCTTGTCATGTACTTTTGGGCACCTGATGAGGTTTTTCACTGACATGATATCACATTGCATATAAGATTGAGTCTTAACATATTGTTGCATAATGCTGGTGTATTGATCGATACTTATTGGTTGAGTGATATTGTGTTTTGATCCTTGAGTACATGAATGATGTGAAAATGTGTGAGACGTGTAGTGTTGAAATGTGATGTTACGCAATAAGTGGTAGAATGATGTGAGTTGTGTTTAAGTAAGTTGTATTTTATTTATATGATATGTATATCTACATATTGTCTTGTTTCTCTCTATTAGTTATGAATGTGATAACTCACTCCCTATGTGCTGTTGGTGTTTGGATCCTGTGATGATCTTAAACTTTGTGTTCGTGGGAGTAGATGATTAGGTGAATGGTTATAGAGAACCTCATGCTAGAGGACGCTAGGACATAATGCTCTGATAGGATGTGACATTGGGGTATGAGTTTGTGTATTAATTGCATGAAGTTCTGGACATGTAGTTTTTATCATTTTGTTTCACATGATGAGTCTTTAGTTCATTCTTTAGAGTTTTTGACGATCTTGTTTTGAGCCGGAGATGTTTTCATACCCTTAATTGGTAATTTTTTAATTTAGTGATTAACGCAAATGTGAATATTTTACCCACATGGATTTAATGATTTTATTGAATAAAATTGAATTAATTAGATTCTATATTTTATGTGTTTTTTTTCATTTATATGCATGTTCCGTGAAACTCCTCCTTTAATTATGATTGATCTGACCATTTTCTTTAATTAGAAGCTAAAAAGAAAAGACTAATGTTGCGCAAAAGAATTTCAAAAGAAGAATCTATTCATCTCCTTAATTTGAATGACAACAATCAAAGCATCAGGACTCATCTAAAAGTGACTTCCTTCTAGCTTGACATGCTACTAAAAGATTCTATAGGAGATCATTTTAGAACTTCTAAATCATAGGGACCAATTTAGAACCAAAAACTAAGTTAGGAAACCAAACATATATTTTAGCCTAAAATTTATTCATGATTATTTACATTTTCCTCCACGTGCGGCTGCGTTTCCAAATACTCCATGGTTCACATCATCTATTATACAATGGACATAATACTTCATTTTTTTTACACAATGAAAATAAAAATAATAATAATCACAAATCAAAGTCATTAATCACACCATCATGTGTCTCTTCACGTTTCACCCATTTGGAATCTCATATATGGGTTATTAGTCTCTCAATATCACATGTCAAAATAATTATGCATCTACATTAACGATTATGGTGACTCTTGAACGAAAGTATGTTCAATGACTATCAAAAAAATACTTTCGAGAACAACATACATCAATTCTAGAAAGTAATTTCCATAACTATAATCTGTTAAAACATTGTTCCGTAAATTACTTTCCAGAATTGATATATGTTATGGAAAGTAATTTTCAAAACTATGTTTTAACAAATAAAATGGTAGGATTGAAAATAAAAATTATAAATAGAAGGGAGCAGTTGTACTTAGCAAACACAGGCCATGTTAATAGAAAGTGCCTTTCATTAATTCCGCATGTAAACTGGGCTCCACCCAGCAGTCTTTTTTTCAGTCTGATCCAGTATCTCTTCCTTTGTTTCGCTTTTCTTTTCTGATTACATTTGGATTAGGCCCGAAGTTCTATTACTTGTTGTTCTCATTATTATTACTGGGGGTAGGGGAAGAGAGGCCCCTCTCTAAATTTTTTAAATAATAAAAAATAGAAGTTAAATATAGTTAATAAAAAAATTGATAGAATAAAAAATGATAATATAAAAGTAGAAAGAAATTAATGTAAGTTAAAAGAAAAATTTAAAAAGAAGTGATTTAAAGGTAAAAATGTCCAATGAAATATGTACACTAAATGAGATAATTCTCATTATTAATAGTTATAGATAATTGATAATAAAAATAACAAAAAAATTAAATTAAAATAAAAAAATTATATATCATAATTATAAATTTACTCAACATAAAGTTTTTTTGTTTAACTAAAAAAATATTTTCAATGGAATATGGATTTAATCAAATACAACACATTTTTCCCCTGAATTTTTAAGTGACAACTTGATGAGTACAAAGAGCTGTTTTAGTTTCTTATCATCATTAATGATGACGACGACGATGTCGTTAATAATAATAATAATAATAATAATAATAATAATAATAATAATAATAAGATGATATTTATGTATTTATTTTACTTTATTGGGTTTTAGTTGTATATTTTAGCGTTCTTCATTAATTTATTTATGTCATTAGAGTTAAGTATATGCTATCGTTGTGAATTTTATTTATTCATTCGTTTGTTCGTTATCTATACTAAAAATACAATAAGCTAGTTCAATTATAAATAATATAGAAATGAATTAATTAAGATCAAATATTTGCAAATCATCATATAAATATTTAATGTAAGATTTTTTTTATAATAAAAGTATGTTAAGTTAGGTATGGCAGTTTTAATCTTTCGCTAGTATCACATGTTATGAAAATTGGTAGTTTCAGTTTTTTAAACATAAAAACACTTGTTTAAAGAAAATAAATTATTTTAAGAGGATTAGTTTGGATGTGACACATTTGCTATTTTTTTAATGGCTGCTAATTTCATTTTCAGTATATATGGGTTGTGACAATTCAATTTTTTCTTATAAAAAAATTAAGTTCAATAATTAAATAAATCCATTTTCAAAAAACAGAATAAATTTAACCAATTCAAAAACAATACTCAAGTAACAGAACTAAAAGAATGAGTAAAGCATTTGAGTATTGTTTAACACCCTACACCTAACTTGCCAATGCTTTTAAAATTGATTCTCTCTATGAATCAACTAAAATAAATAAACATTGACTCTATATGGGACAGAACTCCATGGTAGTGCCCGAAAAAACGTGAAAGCAACATTTGTGTGCGGTCTCACGCTTAATACCAAACAAAACTCATCAAGTTTATGCTCTATTGATGTACTGCATGCGTGTACCTCCCTTAATTAACAGTCAATCCTTTATATTTAAAAAATAACTACTGAACCAGGAATTTGTCTACCTTTAATTTTAGTTTCCGAAACAAAAAATGAAACATACATTCCATTCTAAGCACAAATAATTAAAAAACTAGGGTAGACATGACAATGGGGCGGGTCGGGTACGAGTATTGTTTTCCCAATCCCTTACCTCAACTCCTCAACATATTCTCATACTCGTAGCCGATACCCGACGGGTTTGAGTTTATTATCCCATCCCCGTATCCGTCGGGTATCGGGTATCCCCAACCCCGTTCCACACACCATTTGGAAAAATATTTTTAAAAAAAAACATTAAAAATTTGATTTTAGAAAAAAATAAATTGATTGTTAAACATTTATTTTTAACTATTTATATATCAATAAATTTATTATAACGCATATGTCTACATAAATAGTTAAGAAAATAATATTAAATTATGTAAAAATTCTAAAATAAAATTAACTAGTAATAAAAATTATATGCCTTTTGATTAAATTATGTAAAAATTCTAAAGATTTTAAATGGCGGGACGGGATCGGGTTCGGGATCGGGACGGGTCTAGTAATCACATACCCGTACTCGTACCCGACTTTTGATTATTGCAAATCCGAACCCATACCCGATCAACTTAGGTATTACCCGTCAAAGTCAGGACGGATTCGGACAGATACCTACGAATACAGGTTTTCTTGCCATGTCTACTCTAGGGTAAAAGACATATGTTTATTAAAAACTCGTTTTATTATGTCTTGAAGAACTTGTTTTTACAAAATCTAATATCCATACTAATTAATTAATTGGTGCTATATATGCCTAGTTATTTTAATTATTAATGTCAATTTGGTACGATCAGTTAGTTAGACCATAATGTCACAAGAATCACTATTGCAATGGCGGAGACTCTATAAAAACGTGTGTTTTTATTTTTTTTAATTTTTTTTTACTGGAGACCCATTAACAACTTGATTAAAGCATACTGTGCATTATTTTGTCTCTTATTAATCCGTCAGACCGTCAATCTGGCCAAAACAGGCTCAAGTTAATTCAAATCAATAAGAGGTAGTATTGGTTTATATATATTATTGAGGACAAAAATTACATGCAATAACTTTGGCTATATGTGGGTGTGATACTTATATGAATGCTAATGCTCAAAAAAGCTATTCTTAGTTTTTCATTTTTTGAGCATTTGATATAAACATTCACAAAGACTTATAGCATATATGTTTGAAATTGAACACGTTAAGAAGTAAGGAAAGTCATAACTATTAGTTTCTTTAAAATAAAAAATTAATCTAAAATATGAAAAAATACATAAAAAAACAAGAAACTAAATAATACACTTAGAGTTAGGAACTTGTTTTCAAGCATACTTTAAACATTAATAGTCAATTGGATGTGTACCGGAAAAATCCCTAGATGTTGCAAAACACGCATTAACAACGTAGGAATATTATTTGTGTAATAGCTCAGATAACAAATTATATAATTAAAATAGAAAAATATAAAATATAATAAATATATTATATAATAAAGATAAATAAATATATAAAATAGTGAATAAATTGTTATATGAATCACAGAAACCTTTATTTATATGGGGCATATTCATTCATAAGGTTTCTCCTTTTGCAGTAGTGATTGATATGTAGTACTACTATCATGCTTGACACGACGGACGCATTAACCATAATTGACAATAAGAATCACGTTCAAATTAAATCAAGCTTCTATAAAAAAAAAAAAATTAAATCAAGCTAGCCACTACGAGTATCGAGAAAGTTGACGAAACGGTTGGGGCTGCAAGCATGAAATAAAAACATGACATTGAAAAATGGCACACAGAATTTAATGTAATTTTATGCAAGGACATGCATGCAGCGCGCATAATTTATTTTATTGATTTCTCTGTCTGACATTAATAAAAGCTTATGCTTTCGGCCAAGTTAGGCTTGCAGCTTGCTTGGTGTACTTGTGTTCATAATTTGATAAAAAAAAAACTACAACTTTGTAGTACATATATAATACACTGCAGAAAAGAAAAACCAAATCAACTGAGGAAACCTCTATAAGTATAAACATATATACTAAACCTACGTATGTGCTGACACGTACATGTTATTCTGCAGAATTTGTGTTGGATTATTCGGTTATTTATTCCTCAACAAAGTGAAATGATGACATGAGATCCAAGTCATTAGAAACCGATAGATTGTTGTGATCAGTCCAAAACCCTAAACCCTAGTGT
Source organism: Glycine max (assembly GCF_000004515.6). Taxonomy (NCBI): domain Eukaryota; kingdom Viridiplantae; phylum Streptophyta; class Magnoliopsida; order Fabales; family Fabaceae; genus Glycine; species Glycine max. The sequence goes on from NC_038248.2 coordinate 7,052,579, forward strand.
AATTCTTTTGCCCAACACATTATGGAGTGATATAGTTTTAAATTAGAGATCTAGAATTAGAACAACTGACATATTTAATTAAGGTGTTTTTAAGTTTGCTGAATATAATATTTATTATGCAATAGCTTTTATTAAATAAGATTTTTCTCGTAAACATTTATGTATAAATTATTTCTATAATTAAAAAATATTAATTTATACAAAATGATTAATAAACAATCTTTTTTTGCCATTGGTTAAATGTTAATAAAAAAACAGCGAGTCCTAAATTTTTCGTGTTATCTGTCATGCAATTTTCATCTTATTTTCTGTCAACATTTTTTTTTATCTTATAAAAGCAACACCCTTTTTCCCATAGCGATTAACTATTTTTCTCCCATTTATTTATCGTCCACAGATTGATCTTTTAATTATGAGCTAACCATAGTAGCATACACCCAAAATATGTTGGTGCAAGTAGTTTCTCCGTTGAATTTTACTTGGTGTGACCAATGGTATAATTACCGTATTATTTACGTACACAAGCAAGTGTACCAATTGCAACCATAGCTAGTAGAAATGGTGAGAAAATTAACATGCTGGTTGATGTTAGATTTCATCTTAAAACCAATTGGCATTAAGTGAAGTTGTCCAACAGATATATAAGTCGCACTCTAAGGATTGAGGCAACCGATGTGGGACTTGGATATTTCCCAATACACCCCAGCTCATCGCAGCGGATCCCAAGGTCAGAACCTGCTTTGATACCACGTTAGATTTCATCTTAAAGCCTTATTCCTCTATAGTTGCAGCTTTTCTTTATATCACATCTAACTTGAAAACTATAGTCTAATAATGTATAAGTAGATAGTAGGTCGACTTTAAACCCCAGCGATGGGGCACATGATAAAATAGAAAACCATCTTACCAATTGATGTCCCCCAAATATAGTAAAAGATTCCATCATTTTGACTTTGAGGGCATATGCCATGAGAGAGTAACATTTATTTATGCATGTCAGAGGAAGCTTTTTATCTACACATAAAGATTCCTTATCAATGCCTCACATTTATAGTATCTTTACAAGCTACATCAAAAGAACTAGTAATTAAGTAGTCTCACACGTTTCTTAATCAATTAATTAGACCGTAGCCTTTTTTATCTTTGCGCTTTTGCTTGTTTTAGTTTTCATACTTACAAAATAAATTAAATTAAAATAAAAATTGATAGTTTGTGTGTTTATGTACGTAAGCTGCACTTGAGATTGGGAAACCAGCCCCGAGTGAAGCCGACATGTATGGGAAAAACGAAGCTTTTTAGTTTTTATGATGTTTTCAAATTTGTCCTTATCTAAAAATTTTAAAAGGTAAATTTTATTAATTACTTTATCATCTAATCCTTTATTTTCAAATAGATATTTTCCTAAACTGATTTTTTTATTGTACATGGAAAACGTTTATTTTGTTTGATTTAATTTCTTGTACTTATATTATTTCTTTTTAATATACTTCTATATTTATGTAGGTTTTTACAAAATCATAAAACACAAATCTATTATACATCTTGTCCTATTTCAATATAGGGATTTTGTAGTTACATTTATATATTTTTTAAATAATATAATAATAAATTTATATTTTATGTTAACAATTCAAATATTAATTGATAGTCTTGTGTTTATGTTCTTAAACCTATTTCTTACCTACCTAATAATTGCTTTAGTTATATTCATAAATATTTATGGTTGGTGTTGGAACCAATTGAAATTGATTATATTGACGGCATTTTTTTTGTTGATAAATTATATTGACGGTATTGGCATAAGTTTCGACAATAATTATCATGTTTTTTATTATATATATGTTTGTCTTTTATTTCTATTATATTTATTTCCTCTTTATTATAATTCTATTATTTCATTTTTTATTTCCTTTCTATTCACTTCTAATCTAACCCGAGAATAAATTATGCTTCGAACAATTTTTTTAACTGGATTAATTCTCAAATAAAACTCTATAAACTAAGTTTAGAAATAAAAAAACGTTTGATACTGAAATTTTCCATCTCAAATTATATTTTGACTTTAATTTTTATCAGTTTAACTGGTTTGAGACAAACATAAAGATGAAACATTCTAAGAGTTTTTTTTTGTTGGTACCAAAGATTTTATTTATTTATTCATATAGTTAAGAATCAAATCATTCACAATCTGCTTAACAAATACAACAAGATATCAACTTTGTTGGTCAAATGAAACATACTACGATGAATATATAAATGTTTTTATATATAATTAGATATTTTAATTATATAAAATTGATCTATTAGACACGAACTTAATTAAAAATATAATGGTTTTTAGATGAAACTTTTTATCTCTAATTTTTGTCTCAAACTCTAACATTCAATTTTTATCTGTGGGGGATGTTTAATTAACTTCTTTAATTTTTTTTCTAATAATTTTACATTTTTGAGCTGTACAAACTAATTTGCACGAACACGAATAAAGATCTTTTTCTGCCTCTCCGATACAAATCAAGACCATGCATTAATTACACAGAGAGAGAGAGATTGCAATATTTGTGATTTTAAATGTGATAACAAGTTTATATTGATGTAATTTTTTATAAATATTCAATTCCTCATTTGGTTATTATATTTGGATAATTTTCATGTTTTCTTCCTTACACTTAAAAATTAGTTATTTTAATCTCTATACATACACTTTTTAATTTGCTTCATTATTAGTCATTCAAAATTTTAGGAACTAAAATGAATTAAAAATTATATTTGCAAGGATTAAAATGAGTTTAAAAGCATATGTGTAGAAACTAAAACAAATAGTTTCTTGCAGTAAAAAAGGTTTTTTTTTTTTTTAGATGTGAGGACTAAATGCAAAATCATGTATATATAAGGATGAAATTAATAGTTAAACTTTTAATCATTCAAATATGCTATATTATAAATTTCAAAAAGAAAAAGAAAGCTTTCTTCTTTTGGACTTAGTGCACATGGAGTACGTCCACATGAAAATAAAGTTCTTTCTATCTACAGGATTATTTTTATCAGAGAGGACGAAAATTTAAGCTAGATTGACTTGGCTGCATATACTGGCACTTTGACATTATTGAAGGAGAGGATGGGTTTGACTTTCCAATTGAGATCGAACATGGTTTGAATTTTTCTATAACCCTTACCTTATATTTGGTAGAGAGAAAAGAAATGGAAAAGAAAAGAAAAAATTTAAATTTAAATTGAAGAAAATATAAAAGAAAAAAAGTTTAAATTTTTGTTTCATAAAGTCAACTATTTTTGTTATTTTTTTCACTTTCTACTAAAAGAAACACCCGTGATTTATGTTTTCTTTCCTTCCACTTTCAATGTTAAATTTATTATACCATTTTAATTTATTTTTTTTACATGAATCATGTACTTGAAATGATTAAAGTACACTTAAGCTTAATTAATGGATTCAGATATTGATAGACATTGCATACATACGGCAATTAAGCAATAGTTTAAAGTCGTTAAATATAAATAAAGCTCACATAAGTTTTAAAATTCGAGAAGGGAAATAAAAGATTTCGCAAAACAGTGACACGAGGACGCGTATTATTACTTGTCTGAAATGGACAAACATTAGGTGATATTATATGGGCACATTTCTTAGTATTATCTCCTTGTGCTTCAACATCCATTCTCTAGATTATATATATATATATATATAGAGGTCACGGGAACACCCAAACATGCATTCAGCTAACTTCTTCTTGCTATAAAATACCAATACATTTTATTTTTTATACATTGAATCTAAACATTTGCATCATTAAACTATACAGTTAGCGGTTAGCTACTGCATGGACAATAATTAGATATAGTTTTTTTTAAGAGTTTTCAAAGTTGTTTTCTAATATAGATTAAAGTTTGTGTAATAAAAAATAATTTCAGTTAGTATTATTGAAGCATTGGCCGGTTATATTCTATTTATGAATTTAGAATCATAAATATATAACAACCATGCAAAGATACGTGTAGGGTACGGGGTTGTAAGCTTTATACATTTGTAATTGTTTTCGGTACTCCTAGTACCACGTTATATATATATATATATATATATATATATATATATATGGCTGATAAAAAAAATTAATTTCAGTTATCAAAATAAATTATAATTCTAATAGGATTGTAATACTAATTAAACTTATCTAAGAAATTATATTTATATTTATTCTTAATTCACTGTTTTACTCATTGGGCAGCGGGGATTGATAGTTTGCATGAGATCCTGATTCAAACCGCATTGTTTCCATTCTGCACCAAGAAAAATCTTTATTATCATGATTTTTTCTACAAAAGAAAAACAGGAGTACTAGTCCTGTCAACACACTTTTTAACATATTTCTCTAAACATATATTTAATTTTATTAATTTAAACCAATTGAAATTACCAAACCATCAATAAGGTTTATTAAATAACAAATAAGATCCGCATAATTTTATAATTTTTGATAAATTTTAGCAAATAAAAAAATACATTAAAAATAATGCCAACACCAAAAAATATATTAAAAAATATGATAAAAAATATATTTACAACATTTTCAAAATAAAAATATTATTAAGGAGAATGTGATACAAATATCAGATTATTTCAGTATCTTCATTGTTGAATTATAAATATATAATTTAAAATATTTGAATAATACATTATTTCATACTGTTAACTAGTAATTAATAGATTACTACACAATTAAAAGTAATTTTATTAACTATTAGTTAGTTAATAATATAAAAATATTTTTTCATTTTGAATTATTATTTTATTGATGTAAAATATCTGTTGTCAATTTTATTGATAATTAATTTTTGTAAAACACTTTATTCATAATCTTTAATAAGATTTCTTGTTACAATCATATCTTTTTTTTTTATAAAATTTAAATTTGAAATCTGATCCGAACAATCTAATTTTACTCGGTTGGTCATATAAAAATGTATAGTATATCAAAATTATATTCAAATATATAGAACACTCTCTCCCCTAATGAACTGCTCTTTTTATTATTATTATTCCGTACAACACAAATTATATGAACATGCAGATTCTCCTGCGACCTATATATATGGCATTTGGCAATGAATTAGTAGAGGTGTGTGGTGTCTAAGACCTTTTGTGTGTGTGTGTGTAGAAAACTTACTACTGCATATTAGTAGCATATAATCATGTGATTGGAGATATATATTTAAGGTTGACGTTAAAACAATTTATATTTTGGAATCATTACTTCATTAGGTAACGAATCTGATAATAATGTTTTTAAGATTAATTAAACAAACAATAGAATTTGTTATTGCCACCCCAGCGCTTGAATATAAAAAATAATTAGATAAATGACTAATTTGATATTTGAAAGATGTATTTGTTCACAATTTGACCTAAAGATGAAAACAACCAGTTTAATACGTAAATATGTAAATATTATGGTAAATTAGTTCAACCATTAAGTTTTTTCTATTTTCATTCATCCTTGTGCATATGTGGCACAAACATTGGTGACATGACACCTCTAGGGGTAAAGTGACTTGACTCCTTCAAAACACACCCTTTTGGACCAATTTGTTAGTGAATGCTTGTCTCCTTCAAACACAATGTTTTGGATCCATTTGTCACAAAATGTTTGCGTCTTCGCCAAAATTGGTTTGTTGTTCTACAAGCGTTCATAGTCAAATTGGTCCTCAATTTTGTCCCTTGTTAAAATGGTCCAAAAAATACAATTAAATGACAATAGTCTATGATGTGATTCTCTCTTATGCTTGAAATTTTTTGAATGTTTGCTAAAAATTGTCAAATTGGTCCCTCAATTTCTACCACAACGGGATTCTAACACCAATATTATTGAATTTGATTCTTAGGGACGGGCCACTTAAAAACGGGACAACGATAAGTAAGAATGACAATGAGACGGATCAAAGGCAAGTTTACCTATCCTTATCCCCGTCCCGACTAAAGATGAGACTAGTTCATGTTTATAAAAGGTGGGAGTGGGGTATTGTGTGCAGGGGGAAATGGGAAAGGGGGCTAGGGGTAAAAGATATGGAAGTGCTTAATAAAGCATTGATTGGAAAATGGAGGTGGATGGCACTTAATGAAGAGGGCAGTCTAGTTTGTAGGTGAAGGTGCTTAGAGCAAGGTATGGGGTTCTAAAAGGTAAGGTGGATGAAGTGTCGATAAGAATGATTAGAGGTAGTGGAAGGATGTGATCTATCTCACCGTAGGGCGCAAGGATGATACGAGGATCGAAAGGACATAAGAATTCGATTGATGATGGTACAACCATGGAATTTTGGGAGGATGTACTCTAGGGAGACAAATGCCTCAATGAGACCTTTTCCCATAATTTATAGCATCTCAGATCAACAACATTTGACTTTGGGGGAAACGGGTGTGTGTTCTAAGAGTGGATGGGCCTGGGGATTTTTTTTTAGGAATAACTGCATGTTGTGAGAAAATGTTATAATGGTTGATTTTTTTAATC
>NC_038248.2:7701832-7711096 GCF_000004515.6 Glycine max
CCAGCGTGTCCTGTGGATGGAGTGGCGGTGCAAGTTGTTAGTCATTATTTACAACTAATTTTTGTATTGAATAGTTTCATGAAATTAGCATTTTTCCTCCAATTTATGGTTCTTTTTGTAGGAATTATACATATTTTTATGTTTAGTTTGATTTTATACAGTAGATACTCTCATTCTGTGAATTAATGATGAAACCACTTCGGTTTCAGACCAAAAGAAGAGAAGGTCAAGCAATTGGTGTCTCACTAAGCGATGCATATGCGCTTAGCGAGTGACATCCGCTAAGCGAGGCATTCAGCTCGCTTAGTATGAAGGGAAACCCTAGAAGATGATCAGTCAGAGATGTGCTCGCCCAGCGCGCCGCAAGCTCGCCCAGCGAGTAGTTTGTCTCTTCTCGCGCTCAGTTTGCTAAGCCAAAATTCACTAACTCGCACTTAGCGAGCCAATCTCACTAAGCGAGCCTTTAGAATCTGAAACGTCAAGGTGTCTTTAAAACACTGAAGTTGGCAGAAACTAAAGAGGGGAGTCAAAAAACAGAGCCAAGGGAGAAGCTAGAGCGATAAAAACAAGCCTCCAAAGAGAGTTTAGGTTAGAGGAATGAGATTAGGTTTCTAGAGGTTGGAGGAGACATCCTCAACCATTCTTAGCCACTTTCTTTTCTCAAAATCTATCCTTTGTGCTGAAAGTTCATTGCTTGTAATGGAAAGCTAAACCTCTTGTTGGAGAGTTTTGTTGAACCTTTGATGTAAAACTCTCTTACTATCTAATTAATGTTGTTTTTATGTGTTCATTGCTTCTATCTATGCTTATTTTTGCATGCTTGTGGCTTGATCACCCATTTGTATGTATAGTTAGGATTTTTAGTACTGGCAAGTGCTTTAAAACCTTAGAACTTGATAGAGCAAGTTAGAAAACTGTATGTTTAGGAATGAAGTGCAGCGATCTAGTCATATTTATGTTGTAATCAAGGACAAGGTTTAAATAAAGTTAGACCCATTCACTCGAGGGATCTTGGTTTAGGTAATTTCTCAGCATAAGAACATTATGATAACATTAAATAGAGAAAAATATTTAATAACATCAAAGGGAATTCAGTAGGATGACCCAATGCGCTTTTTCTTGACTGTTTTTACTTCTCAAACTCTAGATATTTTGCTTTGTGTTTAATTAGATATTTATACAAAAATCCAAGTTAATATTTACGTGCTTTATATAAATGTTTGTTCATTTAACATATATTTTCTAAGTGAAACAAGTTCCCTGTGATTCGAAACTCGGTTCTTACCGTTTTATATTACTTGTGTGACTTGGTTCACTTTTCGATTAGTTTGCCAAAGAGCGAACACAAGTACCGCAAGTACCTAGAGCATGTGGGTTCTAATGGTTATACTCGTGAATGGTAATGACTTCTGCTCGAGGGGGAGGCTACCATGTGGAAGAGACTCACAGTTAAGGGGGAAATTATTGTAGTACAAGTGTGAGGTGAAGTCCCACATCAAGTAGAAGTGAAAAAGTTGAGTACCATATAAGTGAGGAGAAGACCCACAAACCTGAGCCTTAAGGTTTTGGGTTAAAGTGTGGTGTCAAGTTTTCTTATGTGGTTATAAGGAAGTTTTTGCGCATGCGAGGAAGAATGCAATATTTACTTAGGGTATTTTAAGTATAAATTAATGATAGCATTAATTATAATTTAAGGATATGATATTTACTTGTTGTAATTAATGTTTTATATTATTTTGCTATCATTATTGAAGTTAACTTAGCAGTAATAGATGTTTCCCATTTATTTGCATATCTAGTGACTTTTTTTAATTATATTGATTGACACGATATATTTTCAAAGTAATTCCTATTATGAAAATTGATTTGATTAAAATTACATAGATTTTTGTATAAAATTATTTATGCAAATTGTGTTCAGCCCAAAGGAAGACGCAATTTGACCAAATAATATTTTATACCTGTTATGATAAATGTATGACGATTATAAGGTGTTTTCATGTGAATAATAGTCGGTCCAAAGAAAGGCTATTATTTGACAAAATTTATTGTCAATATTTGATCATTGCGTTGAAAGTACCAATTACAAATTAATTTCTCCAAGAATTAATGTTGTGCTAGGTATCTTATGATGGGTTTGTTCCGCAAAATATTTGCATGTTCTGTTATATATATTTTTATATAACTAAATTATATGTGAAAGTTATGTAATTTTAAGACCTCCCATTTATTATATTAAATTGTCTTGTATTTTTTTTTTTGTTAAATTGATTGAAACAACATGTTGTCAAAGTAACATCTGCTGTGTAAGTTGATTTGATTGAATTTACATGGATGTTGCATGAAATTATTCATGCGAATTGTGCTCGACCCAAAGGAAGACATAATTTGACAGAATAATTACATGCTTGCGATGGTAAACATACGGTGATTACAAATAGTGTGATTTTCCATGTGAATAATGAAATGTTCAAAGACAATCATTATTTGACCAGAGTAATCATCATATAAGTTTTCCATGTGAGCAATGGAGTATCCAAAGACAAACTTTGTTTGACAAGACTTATCACCAATGTTTGATCAATGCGTTGAGAGTGCCACTTACAATTAGTCTTTTTCAATCCAAAGATTGAGGATTAATAGTGCGTTAGGTATCTTGTTTGGGTCTTGAAATTTACCATAAAGATTATTTTTACATTGTATGTTTATTTTCTCTTCTTTAATTGTTGTTGTTGATACTACTATGGTTTAAATTACTCATATTATTTAAATTTCAAATATGCATGTATAAAATAATTTTTTATGGGAGTCCTAAGGTGATATATGAGTAATCTTGGTATGTAACACTACAAAGTAGTAAAACGCATTATGTGTTAATTGAAGAGAACAAGAAAATACATGTTTTTATATCGAAAGTCTAGAAGTTTAAAGATCATTGGGTATTCTGACTTTGATTTTTTCGGAATGTCTTAATAGCAATCACTCCACATAAGGATCCACATTTAACCGTGTTTGTGAAGTTAATATTTGGCTATGAGACATCATACTAGAACTTATGATTGCTAAATTATTGTAACTGACTTACCTGTTATCGCCAACATTAAGTAGTCATCGGGTGTTTATTGGGATAATATCTTAACAATATTATTAAAGATTCAACCAAGTAAAAGTTTGTTGAAATAAAGTATTAGATGTTAAATAAAGAATTCAAAAAATACAGATTTGTATAGAACATTAAGGAACTCATTCCATGCTAACTGATCCACTTACTAAAGGTATGACACTTAAAGTTTTTCATGAGCACACTGTTAGGTGTAATTCCTGATGGTACCTTAGTTTAGTATGGGTCTTACTTATGTTCTATATCTTACGGTTTACAAATATTTTGTTGTTTGGATTTTCTGCAGAAATAAAGTTAAAGTTTATTATTTCATTATTAGCTTGTTTTATTTGCAATATTTATGTTGTGTTAGGATAGATCTCTATAAAGAATAAGTTTGGACCAGTTGGAAATAGGCATGACTAAGATCACATTGCATGTAATTTTCATGCTGCTTATCCATATTGATCTATCTCATTGAGTGTACTGATGTGGTGGTCATTGGGGTCTAGTTACATTTGTTGTAGTGATGAAAGCCACAATGATTCCATTATTGATATATGAGATGAACCAAGTTGTTAAGGTGGAAGTCTAAAGATAAATAGCATACAAATGCGCACTTAAGGATTTTTTATATAATTGTTACAATATGTAGCCCAAGTGGGAGATTGTTGGAATTTTCTATTTCAATACTTAATGTGGGCTAATATTATAAGACAACTATATTAGCTATTTATCATTAGTGGATTTTATTTTATGTGATCAAATTAAGTGAGTCCGTTAGACAACTAAATCAAAGGATATGGACTTAAATGAGCGGATGTGAGTGTTGGCCTATTAAGAGATAATGGGAACCCAATTAGGTTAATACGGTATAAGAAGACTATTAAAGAGGTTCCGGTTGAGGAAGAACCATGAAGCCAACAGTTACGCTGTAAGCTGGTTATTCGTTCCGTAACAGTTCCTAAAAAGAGTACATAGATCAAAAATCACCTACGGATTCAAAGTCTGCTGCGTTTGTTTGATCAATCATTATGAATCCAGATATTCCTAAAACTCTTCTTGATAATCTAACGTAATGTGTTCTTGGTGGTAATATTAGTATTTTATAAGGATCCTCTAAAATTCCAACAGAGTGAACATGACTTACACGAGGAGATGCAAGGGATGGAACAAGACTGTGAGTTTTGTCAATGAAATATGTCAAAATGCATTAAATTGACATGAAAACTTACTCAAAAAATACCATCAAATTTGGATTTATGGTTTGGCACTAAAACTCCCAAAGTGAACTCTCCCTCAACATGACAGATGACAAGTCGAAGTGAAAAAATCTAAACAAAAGTCACAACAATACTTGGAACTCTTAGTGTAATGAATACACCCCAATCGTCACCATTGGACAACTCAAACAAAGACTTTGTTATTTTCCATGGCATTAGGGAAGAAAGAGGATCATTATTAGTAAAGTGAAAAGTGTATTTAATTAGGTCCTTATACAATTTTTTCAATTTGACCACAACCGTGATCATAAAAATCCACTTTGGTGTTACAAAATCTACCATGGTCGTGATTGGAGTTAATTGATGCTAATTTGAAGGTTGTGATTAGCTCACCACGACAATACAAAATCTACCATGATTATGATCTGCTCAGTAGTGCCTGAATAACTTCAAAAATACATTATTTGTAGCTTTTTTCACATGATAGCTCTTGGGCACCTATTTTTCATAATCTTGCACCATATCATAAGTTTTGTCAACGAAAAATGTTAAAATGCATTAGATTGACATGAAAAATCACTAACAAATACCATTAAATACGTGTATATCATTTTGCTTTGAAATCAAAACAATGATTTCTCCCTCAACATAAGGGATGGCAAGTCAGAGTGACAAAATCAAAATAGAGGTCACAACAATGCTTGGAATGTTACACCTTAATCTTACGGGTTTACTTGTACTCGACAAGAACCTTTACTTGTTTTTGAAAAGCATGTAAATTTAGTTTCCTTTATTAATATGTCATGATGCTAAGCATTTTTTTTACCAAAAACGTAATGTATTTCAAAGGTTAAAAACAACAAATTTTGTACCCAAGTGTCTAGTTCACTCCAAACAGTTTCTATATTATCGAAAAAACCTCAAAACTTAAAATTGTAGATTCAAGAGATTCTCAAACCATTGGTATAGTATCCTATGTGAATGATATGGTTGTAGGATTATATTGTTAGTGTTATGTTATTGGTGGAGCACCTTCCTATCTTTGATCTTTTATTTTGTGATAGGTGTAACCGTTTTTGTTTGGAATTTGTGGGTGGGACAATAGCATAGTTATTGAAAGAGATTTATTGGTTGGTGCACTGGTGGGTAGCAGCGATTACGGTATATTAATGTCATTTCCATTTTAATATACTTTAACTGATACCGATACTTAATTGTATAGGGGCCTTTTGTAATGGGTTTGGGCAACCCTTTGTGCCCACACATAGTAATATATCTTTCTTTTGCACTTAAAAAAAATAAAAATAAAAATAAAAATTCCCAAACCCAAATGTAATGTATTTTACATGTAACCTTATGTTTTCATACCTAATGAACCCGTTTTTAAAGTCAAATTTTATAAATTTCATCCCCATCATCAACTTCACACTAAAACAAAGAAATGACACTTTTTTATAGGCAAAACTAAAATAGGATTCATTTAATAAGAAGAACTAGTCATTCCTCACAAAAAAAAATATTGTTTCCCAGCTAGCCTTCGTCTCCTACAAAGAACAACTTAGTCGTCCCTCACAAAAAAAATACAACTTAAAAAGAAAAACTACCTACTACTTGTTTAATCTTCAAGTTCAAGACCTTAGTTCAGTTGCTCATCTTCATCATCGCCATTGGCATTGCCACAAAGTTTGGCAACCAAAACTTCATCGGTAGCTAGTACACCAATTGCAACACAAGTGAAAACCACATAGTAAGTCAACCTTACACCTTGTCACCCATGACACATCATTATAGAACTCAGTATCCCCAGTACAATCTTAAAAAAAGAGTTTAGAGAGACATGAGCAAATCCCGTTATCTCCTACAAGGGCTCTAGGAACTTGAGAGAGGGAGGCAGCATCTTGGATGATGGCTTGTTCGAATCCCTTAATGGAGGTAATATGATGAGACTTAAAGTGTGAAGGTGGCCTTGTAGTTGGAGCAGTTGCAACATTGATAGGGCCAAGAGCTGAAGTTGCCTTAAATAGGGAAATGTTTCATCTTTCTTCTCTGATCTAAGGTGGTGGTGGTGGTGTTGAATAGTGAGGAGGAAGTCTTTAAACCAAACCATTTGCACAAAATAGGAAGGATTTTGGTTTACAAAATCAGTGGTAACGCTCAATTAAGAGGAAAAAGACTGATGGCTACTACTCTCTCTATTTCTCTCTTCTCGTAAAAATAACACTTAAATTTCCCTAAAACATAAAAATGAAGTTCCAAATGATATACAAGGCCAAAAGTGATGAATTTTATATGGAACCTTAGGTTTTTGTTGATGGATTGGAAAGTGCACCAATTCGTCCCAAGTAGTAAAGTTAAAACGGAAGTCTGAGTGTTGAATCCACATGAACTTTGTACTTAGTTAGATAAATATTTAATTAAGAAAAAGATTTGGAAAGGTTGTAGAAAACAATAAATTAAATTGCTAAAATTAAATCCAACAAGGAAAAGAATTAAACGTGAATTTAAATTAATTAATTAAAGACAGAAAAGATGAGAAAATTCAATAATATTGTAGAAGGAAACTCTGAAGATGAGAATGTTGGGAACTTAGCCTACGAGAGCTACTCCTTGATGTAATGTTAATGATTTTTCTCTATTTATAATTATTTCAATTTACACTTGCATCCACTAATATACTCTAACTTTGATCCTTACATGAAAGAGCCTAATTTATCTATTTTCTCTCCCAAATCCCTTTGCAAAACTAAAATAGTAAATTTCATTAAGAATAGAGATGTATAATAGGGTAAACAAATATCAACCTATTCCTAGTGATGACTTTATTTAGATACACTTCCTCAATTCTATTAGAAAATAATGTTTCCCAACGCTACCCCTAAAATTTACCATGCAAATGGGTGATCAAGCCACAAACAATAATATTAAGCACAAGAAAGGATAATGCAAATGTAATATTATAAATAGATAGGAAGAGAAATTACATCAAGAGTAGTTGGTTGTCAAGTTCCCAACAAAGGGGGTTTAGCCTCTCATGGAGACTTTACAATTGCAATAGTGGAATATTTAGTAAAGGGGAAAAAGATAAGAAAGGGAATGAAGGGAAGGAATGACTCTCAATGTTTGCTTCTCTTTCTTCTAGCCTTTGTCTTTTATAAGGAATTGTATTCTGTTAGAATTTTTGTGTGTCTTTTTCTTCTTCTTTCTTCTTCTTTTATAGGTGCATATTAGTGAGCTTCTTGTACTAAGTTCGCCTTTACTTTCCTTAATTAATCATGATTTCCTTAATTAATCTTCTTTCCTTAATTAGCCATGCTTTCCTCAATTAGCTTGTTTTCCTTAATTAGTCATTTTTCCTGAATTAGCTTGCTTTCCTTAATTAGCTCTGATTTCCTTAATTATTCCTGCTTTTCTGGGCTTTATTTTACTTACTAAGCTTCATAAACCCATCACTTTTAATATTCTCAGCACAAAAACTTAAATGATGTTAATTTAACAATTATTTGCTCAAAAAGAAAAAATTAGAAGAGAAAAATTGCAAATTCCTCTATAATTTAACCCTCAAAATATACTCATAATTAGCAATTATCAAACTCTCCCAAATTTAAATCTTTGTTTGTCCTCAAGCAAAAGGAAAAATTTCAGAGTTTACCAATCACAATTCACGAGATAGTTGCATACATTCTAAAAAGCTTCATGGGTAAATTCTCAAGTTCACAGTTGTCATAAGTTCATGAAAGGAGCAAAACAAGATGCACTTCAAATGAAATGGTTAGCAAGAATGATAGGTCACAAGGAATAACACCAAACTCCAGTCCTCACAAGGTTAGTGTTTCTCTCAATCTAACAAGTGTCTCCGTAAAAGTGTTTGAATTATAACAAATGAATAGTAAAATTCCCAACTTTGCACATCATCTCAGTCAATGCTATCATACATGTAGAATGTGAATCACTAAGGACTTTATTAGGCTTGTAACATGGCTTGTAACATGGTTTTATAAACCATAACTTAGAATTTTTCACAACACCAACCTTATTGTTTTGCTACTTTTTTCAGCACCTTTATTTTCTTTGATGATGGTTTACCCCAACTTTTATTCTTTAAAATAACAGAACTTTTTTCTTTTTTTGTTTTTGCAAATGTAAAAACATTCATATTGGGCTGGAGTAATACCATATTTTGTAACTCAATTTAACTTGTGATGTATATTTATTTTCCTGCAATAGAAAATCACCCAAAAACATTCCCCCAAATTTAGGATAATTTGGGGGATAGATTTGTCTGGATCCATGAGTACTCTCCTACAACCTAAGAAAGGGTAGTTGGTAAATATCACATTTTGGGCTTGGGTTCCAATGACAAAAATTTTACATTAGGCTCAAAAAGGGTGCAAGGGATGCATTCATTCACAGGATGACTTTTTGGCTAAATAGCTGAATAAAATAACAAACAAGGCCTTGATCATCTCCACATCATACATGCATTTCAAGCAATCCAAGAATCATGCAAAATCAAGACATTATAACCAGTCATTCTCTCACAGTTGAAAGTTCATACAACTTACCGGTTTTCATTGAAGTATGAAGGTTCTCATTCCATGCTTTTCTATCAGAAATACTAACTTTTTCACTTTTGTACTGTTAGTTCACACTTCATCAATTACACTAAGGCTTTCTTGCACGAGAATCAACAATTCACAAAAATACTCATTAGTACACAGTTCATCTCACTCATGCAATTGATTCACTCAAAATGTGTTGCAACCAATTAATAAGTTCCTACTTCTCTATCATGCATCAAACTAAATTGAAACTATTAAATAAGTTCCTACTTCTCTATCATGCATCAAACTAAATTGAAACTATTAAATGACTGAATTTAAACTATTGAAATTAAATTGAAAAAATTAAAATGAAAATAAAATAAACTAAAAGAAAATAAAT
>NC_038248.2:7712424-7718675 GCF_000004515.6 Glycine max
AGCAACTAGTATAGACATTTGGTTGCTTCCTGAAAGACATTCCTATAGTTTTCTTAACCTCTTAGAGCTAAGGCAAGCACACATTATTATTGAAATAAATTGAACACAACTATCTGTAGAAGCAAAGCTTCATGGTGAATCAAAGGTGATTCAAAGGAGTTTTGATGATAACAATGATGATGACAAAGGGGATGACAAAAAGCTCAAAGATCAATCAAAGAACAACTCAAGTGAATCAAGAACAAATTCAAGAGTTCAAGAATCAAGAAAAATTCCAGACTCCAGAAGAAAGTCTAGAGACAAGAATCAAGATTCAAGGGTCAAGATCTCCAGAATCAAGATCAAGATTCCAGAATGAAGAGAAGACTCCATCTTAAAAAGTTTTTTCAAAACTTTGAATAGCACATGAGTTTTTGACAAAAAATTTTACCAAAGAGTTTTTACTCTCTAGTAATCGATTACCATATTGGTGTAATCGATTACCAGTAGCAAAATGAGTTTGGAAAAGTTTTCAAACTGAATTTACAACGTTCCAATTATTTTCAAAAAGCTGTAATCGATTACAATGTTTTGGTAATCGATTACCAGTGTCCTTGAACGTTGAAATTCAATTCAAGGTGAAGAGTCACATCCTTTCACTTAAAAGCTTTGTGTAATCGATTACACTAATTTAGTAATCGATTATCAGTGATTGTTTCTGAAAAAATCAAAAGATGTAACTCTTCAAAAGGGTTTTGACTTTTTCAAATTGGTTTTAAGTTTTTCTAAAAGTTATAACTCTTCTAAATGGTCTTCTTGACCAGATATGAAGAGTCTATAAAAGCAAGACTTTGATTTGCTTTTCAAGAGACTTTTGCTTTTCCAATCAATCCTTTACAAGCCTTGAAATCTCTTTGAACTTTTTCTTCTTCTTCTTTGTACCAAAAGCTTTCTGAAGTTTTCTGGTTTTCCAAACCTTGAAAACTTGTGCTATTCATCTTTTCATTCTCTTCTCCCTTTGCCAAAAAGAATTCATCAAGGACTAACCGCCTGAATTCTTTTTGTGTCTCTCTTCTCCCTTTTCCAAAAGAACAAAGGACTAACCGCCTGAATTCTTTTGTGTCTCCCTTCTCCCTTGTCAAAGAATTCAAAACGACACAGTCTGAGAATTCTTTTGATTCTTCCCATTCCCTAATACAAAAGTGTTCAAAGAACTAACCGCCTGAGAATTCTTTTGTATCCCCATTCACAAAGTATCAAAGGTTTAACAGCCTGAGATCTTTGTCTTAACACATTGGAGGATACATCCTTTGTGGTACAAGTAGAGGGTACATCTACTTGGGTTTGACTGAGAACAAGAGAGGGTACATCTCTTGTGGATCAGTTCTAGTGGAGGGTACATCCACTAGGTTCAAAGAGAACAAGGAAGGGTACATCCCTTGTGGATCTTTGCTTGTAAAATGATTTTTACAAGGTTGAAAGAAATCTCAAGGACCGCAGGTTGCTTGGGGACTGGATGTAGGCACGGGTTGTTGCCGAACCAGTATAATAACTCTTGTGTGTTTGTTTCCTTCTTCCCTACTCTTTTACTTTCCGCTGTGCATTTAATTTCCGCTTTTACTTTCTGTTAAGTTTCTCTTCTACTCCATATTCTCTTAACAACATAAGTAAAGCCTTAAAAGAGTAATTTTTAATTGGTAAAGGTTTAGGAATAATTAATTCAACCCCCCCTTCTTAATTATTCTGAGGCCACTCGATCCAACACTATCCTAAGAAATAACAAAAAAACACACAATGCAATTAACTAAAAAAAAAAGATAAAGTAAAAAATCTTGGGTTGCCTCCAAGGTGGCATGAAGGTCACATAGAACACATCTTTCTTGCACTTTCACCTCTTAGCTAGAGACTCCATGAAACTCATGTATCCCGGAAATGCCTTCCATACCATTGCAAGAGAAGTGTTGGTGTTCAAGGAGAGAATGACACTTAAAGATTTATCATATTCTATATGTCTTTCTTCCTTGCCAATCAGTTGATGAGGAGGGGTATTGACTTGGAGAATGTTTTCTTGTTGAATTTCTACTTGTGAGAACTTTTCCCACTGTTGTTGTGTTCTCTCCTCACCTTTTTCTTCTTTTTCTTCATCTCTTTCTCTTGAATCATGCTCTTCTACAAGACTCTCCTCATGAGCTTTAATCTCTTCTACAAGAAGCAAAGATTGACGCGGAGGTGGATGTTGAGCTTGACAAAGAGCATGTACATCTGGCCAATGTCGGCGGTGTTACCATTCTAGTAGAGCAGGGTTGATTTATCTATGGGGTGCCACACATAAATGGCCACGATCTTCATGCCACGACGGTTCAGGAACCTCAAGACCTCCATATTCTCGCGGTGCGGGAATGGCTCCATCAGTAGCAACCCCATGGCCTCCTCCTTCACCACCTTGTACGATGTCGACGAAGAAGGGAAGAATGCCAGCTTTGTCGCCATTGAAGAGGTCATGCCACCCATCTTCATTGTTCAAAACTCGAAGTGTGTGTGTGTGTGTGTGTGTGTGTATGTGTGTGTGTGTGTGTGTGTAGTTACTTTGTTGTTCAGTGTTCACATTCACCTTTTTTGGTGTGAAACTGTGAATGAATGTGAAGCTAAACTAAAATTCAGTAAAAATCAAACTAAACATAAAATGTGTTTAGCATGATAGAAAATAGATACAATTTATGAAAAAGCTCTCGTACACATTTTTTCAAACACCTGCAAGGCATTGTTTAACCAACACATTCTCAATAGAAGCAAAATCTCTTGAAATCAATAATCGCCAATCCCAAACCAACTAAGAGAACCACACAAATTGCAATCAATAATTGTCATAAAAAACATAAACAAAACGCTTGAACCAGAACTAGAGTCGCAACATCCAAAAATAGAACCAATGCCAAAGAAGTAGAAACATAACACGTTTTTAAAATACAAACTCCAATGCATGTCGAGCACGCCACAACATCACGTCCCCGACACGATAGATCTGGATCTAGGTCAAGGGCGCTAGTCTGTAGTTGTGGTATTGTGGTTGAGATTTGGGAGTTCAGTAGATCCCGGTGGATGGCAGCGATGTTGGTGGCACTGACAAAAGATCATTTTTTTCTTAAAATTAAAAATAACAAAAATCAATGACATAGAGAAGCTTGTGCTTACGTGGTTAATGATTAGGCATCATGACGTGACACTTTGTCTGCCATGTCATCACTTAACAGATGCAGTCTGACGGCAGGTACTAAAATAAAATGCAAAAAATTTTCAGGTATCTAGGGAAAAAATGAATGTTAGACAGTGATAACTGTGAAAATTGAGTTAATTTAATAGTCAATTTTGGCTAAGAATGATTGCAATTTCTTTACTTTACTGTTGTTTTTAATGAAATAATAAAGAAATTAATATCTTTGCAGTTTTTGATTAGCATAATTCAAAAGAAGAAGATTTTAAGTGTTTTAGAGGAAAATTGAAACAAAAACTGGAAGAAAAAGCCTTGAAGAAAAGTTGGAAGAATTGAACAGCTCGCTTAGTGCGCGATACTAGCCCAGCGCACGTGCTCGCTAGCAACCAGCTTACACTTAACGCAAGGAAGGCCCACGAGAAAGCTCAAGGTCGCGCTAAGCGCGTGACTAAACCACAGTGGTCGCGCTAAGCGCGTGATTAAACTGTCATTCTCGCTAAGCCCAGGAGTGTGCACTCAGCGCGTAGTCAGCATGAAAAGTAAGCTACCTTAGACCTATAAAAGGAGTAGGAAGTAAAAGAGAAAGACACAATGAGTCTGAAAACTCTCTATTGAAGATATCCAAAGTCTGAGCCTATCTCATAGGGGAAACCCTCCTTCTCTAGTCATTCCTCCCTTATTTTCTTCTAGTCATCCAACCCCTTCTTTCATTCACATTAACCCCTAAAGTGTAAAGTCTTTCATGACTATGAGAAACTAATACCCCCTCTGTTGGGAGCCTATCAGCCAACACTCTTGTAATGTAATTGCTCTTATTACAGATATGAAAAACTTAATTAAGCCTTTACAAAAATATCATTAATGAGTTGAACCTTTACTCTTACTTTGACTGTGTTGATTTTTGGGTTGACCAAGGTTTTTCTAAGCTTAAACCATAATTTTCTTAGCCTATACCTCTAATTCTAGAGCACTTGACCACATTAGCATAGTTCCCTCACTCCAAATGAATTTTTCACTATCTTAACAACATCACATTTAGCACTTAACAACATCACATCACATGGAGGAAACATGAATGAAACAACATCACATTTACTGTGTTATGTGGCAAATAAATTGTGGAAATTATGCTATTGTTGGTTGGGAGGTTGTGTTGTTATCTCGGACAATATACAAACTCGTTTTTGGCTTCATGCTTGCTTATCATAGGTAAAAAAAGATTAAAAAAATAATCTTGGAGTTTGGTGAGGGTAGCAATTCTCTAGGGCATGTGGAATATGAGAAATAATATAATATGTTGTTCAATGGAGGTTTGTTGTCTTTTGAAGCCATCTTGGATAATATTCGCTAGAGGTCATGGCTATGGATGTGTAGCAAAGTAGTTGGCTTTAACGCTCCTTCTTTGAGTGGATTAATTCCACATTGCTATGTATTACGAATTAATATTGATGAGGACCTGTCTAGATAAGCTCTGTAGTGGTAGTTTATATTGTATGTTATCGCGGGCTGGGGTGGTCGCGTTGGTATCAGGTTAGCGGATGGGAAATTTAGTTTGTGAGTGGTTGTATTTGATGCCATTATCTGTTTTTCGTGGCTGCCTTGACTATTTGTGGGTGCAAGGGGCATCTAAATCTGGCATGGGTTGTATTTGACAAACGTGTATAGGTGAAGGAGTTGAGGTCGTGCTGCAATCTTGCCTCTGTTGTCATCATAATATACCTTTAAGGATGTGCTTAATTCTTCTATTGGTTTGGTTGTATATTTGGGGTCTTCATTGTTGGGTCGGATAATGGCAAAGGTGTAGCGTGTGGCTGAAGGGAATATCTTGACTATGGTCTAGTGTGCTTAGTTGGAGGGACATGCCTATCTTTGTATGTTTATGGGCCTATATCATGTGTCTTGTTGTTGGTTCCTTTGATCGGTCATGGTTGGGGACTGGTTATGGTTCTAATTTGTATTTTATTTTCTATAAATTTTCCCTTTTCTTTGTTGTACTCTTGGCTCTGGTTGGTCATATCTTATGCAGCTTCCAATTCTTTGGTTTGATATATTGTGCACTGCTATAAAAAACACTACTTTCAAGTACTAATTGTAACATTACTTCAACCTCTCAGTTATAAAAAAAAAATTACAATTTTTGGATAAGAAAAAAAAAATACTCAGACAAAGAATTTGTCATCATTCACCTATAGTGGTCAAAGAAAAAATTTGTCATCTATATAGTGATCGACCAAGATTACTTTTAATAGAAATATTTGCGATCTCATGCATAAAAAAAATAGTTAAATGAAAAAAAAAACACGTCATTGATTTGGTCCTTTAAAAACTATTACTTTAGTATCTCAATAACAAAAATTATAATAAGTCATTCGATTATATAGAATCAAATTTTATTTAGTCTTTTCAATCATAAAAAAAAGTGTTAATTTAGGCTCAAACCTCGTGGTACTTACACATAAGAACATTTTTCATGTCATTCTTCTAGATTGATATACTTCAGGGCGTGTTTGATTAGATTAATACTTAGGAAAAATATTGCTTTCGAAGAAAAAATAAAAATAAAACTCTCCTGATAAGCTTTTCAGGAAACAACATATTAGAGGAGGAATAAAAACAAAAGTTTGGAGCTCCAAAGGAGATTATACAATCAGCGACTTCTACTTTGGAAGGGAGAACATATTCATCTATTAATATTTCCAACGTTGTTGACGTAGCAAGCCAAGTTGTCGGTTATGAATATGAATATGACACTGGATGCAGCAAATAGGTTTTAAAACAAACATTATTGAGAGTTTTTACAAAGATAACTATACTGGATCATATCATTATACCCACTAAAACCTTTGGGGCACCAAAATATACCCCACGATAGGGCGGGACATGCTAGGTGCACCCAGCAACATTGCTGGTGCACCCAGCAATTAGGTGAATGGGCAAAATTGCCCTTACATTAAAAAAGATAATTTCTTCTTCCGGAAGAGCCTTATCACCGACATGGGCCTGAACTTCCAACGCGAATTACTTTCATGGATCGAAACGTAGAGATAGACCTCCAAGGAGC